>NC_048277.1:10111012-10173512 GCF_009762535.1 Notolabrus celidotus
AGTGGACCTGCAGCCTCTGTGAGGTTGTCTGAGCTGGACTCTTGCAGGATCAGACCCTGGTGTGTGCAGCTGAAGGAGTGCGCTGTGATTCATTGATAGGAGATAAAAGTCTGACCTGCTGCCTCCAGCTCATTCTCTCTTTGTGCTGTAGACCTGGAGAGTTTATGTGCCGTGAATCCTGCAAACTACTGAGAACTCATGTCTCTTTTTCTCCATCATAACTCATGATTTCTGTCAGGCTTCCTTCACTTATTGCACATCCGTCCCTGAATGCTGCAGTAATCCTTAGCTATACACTTTATGTCACCACCTGGTCCTTTCCTTCCTCCTGATCAGTACTGAGCATGTGCGACTTTAAACAGAGATGAGAAGCTTAGAGGGCTCACCCATCAGCTTGTTTTGCCTTCAGCTCTGTTAAAAAAATGCATTTTATCATCTCTACAAGCCAGATTCTCTTGGGCGATGAAGGTGTGAATGCTCAGTAGGTACAGTGGTTCTTTATGTCCGGAGCTTGATGATGATCGTCTGAAATTCTTCTCACTGAGGTCTATTCCTTCTCGTCTGGGGGGAGTTACCAGGAAAAGGGAGGGTGCTGTTCTTACCCCACATGCCCCCAGACTCACAGCTGGCAGAAACCTCAACCTGTCTACTCTGCACACACTTTGCTTGTGCACTCACTTTACGTACATTAGGAGTCCCCATGCTCTAAAGGTGTCAGGCTGGCTTCACAAGACAGGTTTGTTGATGAACTGTTAATTAAGGGTTAAATGGTAATGTTGATGTGCTGGTTTCTTACCTGTTTTATTGTCATTATTAATTTATTGTGCTTGTATAAGAACATGATGTGAAGGAGCAGAGGGGAGGTGTTTGTGTGTGTGTGTCAGGGGAGCATGATATTTATTTGGTCAGAAAACTTGAAAAGGTCTGGCTCCTTTATTGATGTTCAGTTTAGAGATTCAGACCTCTGGGGCCGTCCTCTCAATCGCCAAACCTTGAGTTTGAGTGGAGTCTAGAGTGACTATATCATCAAACCTCCAAACAGGGACACTTTAACGACACCTGTCAACACCATGGAAAGTGACATTTTTCAGCCAATGAAAAATCCTGTCTCCCATGATCAATCAACACTTGATTTGAAAAATGTCAATATATAACGCCAGTAGCCGCAGAACTCAAGGACTGCATTGGTCCTGAGCAGCCTGTTTGAGTTGGTTTTTACTCATGTGTGCTTGAGTGCAAGTTGTGTCATGAGTCCTGAAAATTAGGACTGGAGTTGGACTAAATCCAAATCCTGGACAATAACACAGAGAACAACCATGACAGACCCACAGAGCATGGACACAAAGAAGCTGCTGCTGATCGTGAAGTCAATGACTAACCTGACTGACCCTGCGGACATAAAGTTGCTGATGCAGCAGACAGCAGGGTCAGTCAGCCTGCTGTGTGACTCTGAGCTGAGAATGAGAGAGATCCAGAGTGATGGATGTGAGATCAGAGACAACATGGGACAGTTTGAGCATGACATCCTGCTTCACAGAGAGCTCCCTCATCTCATCACTTTGAGGTTCAGGTATCAAACCTGAGCTCTACCAGGGACTGAGTCCAAGGTGTGTGTTAATGTGCAGGTGGAAGCTGGAGGAGAGCTCGGGCCTGACTGTAACTTGACTCTGTGATCATCAGTGTATGCTCTGATGTTTAGACGCTCTGGTTTGTCGGAGGTCCTGATGTGTGTATCATCAGCCTCATGTTCTGCAGAGTGTGTTCATCTTTACATGTTCACTCTGAGCTCAGGTGAGCAGGCTCATGATAAGCTCCTGAGTCTGTCAGAGGGCTGCTGTTGAGTGCTGTCCTGTGCAAAAATGAGCGTGCAGGTGTGTGTACGCTGTTAGTATGTGTGCAACACATGTTATATACAGTACAACATATGTTTGAGCAGGTTTCTGTGTAGGTGTGTGTGTGTGTGTGTTATGGCCTTTCTTAACTGCTGTATCATGTTAAGTTGCTAAAAGCAGACCTCTGAGAAGTCAAAGCACAGATCTTGATTTAGCTCTTTTCCACTTCAACCTTGACACACACACACACACACACACACACAGAGAGAGAGAGAGAGAGAGAGAGAGAGAGAGAGAGAGAGAGAGAGAGAGAGAGAGAGAGAGAGAGAGAGAGAGAGAGACAGAGAGAGAGAGAGAGAGAGAGAGAGAGAGAGAGAGATTTGAAAAAGCAGCAAGCTTCAGTGTTGAAAGAAGAAACTTTAGCCGAGGTCTCAAAAACTGCGGTTCCACTAGAGTGTGTCTCCTGCAGTGAGTCAGTCTCCATAGAGCCCCATGTTAGAATGTTACAGCAGAAATAAACTTGTTTGGAGCCTGGCACAAAATTTTTTTTGGCTTGTACAGCTAATCATGTTTAATAACTATTTAACTTTTGTTACTTATAAAACATCTGAGTGTATAGAGCTTAGAGTGATGCTTTAATTTGCATAATCGGGGGAGCAGCCTCTTTAACTGACAGGTAGGTGTGTTGTAGCTGTAAGCCAGGTCACTAAACTGACCAAACCTGAGGTTGTCATATCTACATGTTTGTCCAAACAATCCTCAAGTGTTAGGTGTAACTAAGGCTATTTTACTGAGCCCACCCTAGACGGAGCCTCCTTGACCCGTTAAAATACAATATCAAACAGGTTTAATAGTTATGATCCCATTCGGGGTGTTAACAATTACTCAAACACGCATTTTCAGCTATTGGGGAAGTTTTTACTTTTAAAGCATGTCTCAATGTGAATCATCTGGCTAAAAGTGTTGCGCACAGGGAAGTTGCTCACCTGGGGGCTGCGACTCAGCACGGACACAAAGATTCAGAACTTAACAAAGGACATTTCCCCTTTTTGGATACAAAGCCAACAGACCACTGGGATGGCACTGATGTTGCTGGCAAGCTAGTATGTCTGCAAACCAGCAACATCAGAGCTGTCTGAGCGTGTTTCTGATTATGACTTGGTTGCGTTCCTGACTGACACCTGACCACGTACAAATGGTTGTAGACAGAAAGCTGGACACCGTGAGTCTGAAATATGTCTCTGCTCAGTTCTCTTGTTGCAGTAAATCCACATGTTGTAGTTTGAGCCTTCACTTTATATGACTATGTGTTTGCAGAGATAACTTTTATGAGCCTCAGGTTCATTCAGCGTATTAACATTTTGAACACATTTATATAATCCGTAGCTGTTCATTACTGTCAGTTTTATACATCGTGTCTCTGTGAAAAATTACATGTTACAAAGTTACATGTTTACTCCCTGATCTGTGTGCAGACTCTTTATGTCTATGCAAACATCAGGAGGGGAACAGGCAGGTGTCCCACAAAGTACAGCTGTTGGTGAAGGAGATGTCTGTGATGTCTGGTGTCAGTGTTCACCCAGAGTGGACAAACCTTTGGTTTCATAAAGAGCACTGTTACACCCCAATACAGTTACACAGATACACAGTAACTCTGATACACAGTTACACTGTTAAAATGTTACAGCGTAACACAATTATAGCATTACACTGATACACTGTTCCACAGTTTCACTGTTCCACAGTTTAACGCTTTCACACACTGTTTCACTGTAACACCATTACATTGTTACTCTATAACACCTGTACACAGTTAAACATTACACTATTGCAACATTACACTTTTACACTGTTACACAGTTACATGTAACACAATTACAGGTAACACAGTTACATGTCACACTGTAACTTTTCACTGTTACACACTAACAAAGTTACACGTGACACTGTTACACATATACACAGTTACTCTACACAGTTAGACTGTAATAATGTTACACTGTTATACCATTACACTGTAGTAGAGTTAGGCCATTACACTGTTACAATGTTACACCGTTAAACAGTTACACGGTTACTCAGAAACACCATTACAAAGTTAAAATGTTGCACTGTTACACCGTAACACCATTACATTGTTACACTTTAACACCTTTACACAGTTAATGTTACAGTAACACACTACACTGTTACACAGTTACAGGTTACACTATTGCAACATTACACTGTTAAACATTTTCACTATTACACCATCACAGCATATAACAGTCCCTTTCCTCATTCTTCCATAGAAGGCTGTGTTTGCTCTGCATTTCTTTTCACCTGTTGAATGTAGAATAACTTTTAATAAGAGAGTATATCTGTGCTGTTACATTCTCGTGTATCTATTGGTGGTCGGCAGGTGTGAAGTCCCTGCTCCTCTGAACATGTAGTGTACATGTGTTACCTGTATTACCTGTGTTAGCTGTGTTAGCTGTGCTACTTGCGTTACTTGTGTCACCTACCTGTGTTACCAGCGCTATGTGTTACTTGTGTTACCTGCTTAATCTGCATTTTACCTGCGTTCAGACGCAGGCTCAGGATCACAGCTGCAGAAGTTCTCTGCAGCTGCTCAGGAATGTAAAGTGATCTGATCTCTGACCTCCACACTCACTACCATCACACAGCTGATCCTCACACACACTACGTTACCATGGCAATGGCACGGACAGTGGACACCAGAGTGTGTGAGAGCAGCACACCAGGGAAGAGGGAGTCTGGGCTCTGACTGTGTAAGTGTATGTGTGTGTATGTGTGTGTGTGGAAAAAGTAAAACAGACAAGCACACACACACAAATACAGACATATACACTTACACTCACACAGTCTGCTGGTGTCCTCTAGAGGACAGTGAGGGCTCATAAAGCTCTGTGTATTTATAGAAGACTGAAAGTCTGCACTACAGACCTCCACTCTCACAGCTTTATGATGATAATAATAATAATGATAGTAACAATAATAATAATAATAATAATAATAATAATAATTATTATTATTTTTGCATGTGTGTCCCTCCGACGCTCCTGTCAGGTCTTAAACCTCAGTAATAAAACAGGTTGAAGATGCTGTGGTGAAAAGGCTGGAAAGGGTTCAACATTGAGGCTAGCTTGTGCTACTGCTTGCTAATGCTAGCATGGCAGTGTTGTAGTCGAGTCACCAAACCTTAAGTCCAATAGTCCCGAGTCCCAATAGAAGAATCTGAGTGGAGTCCTCATTGTTAATATCATTTATAACAAGGAGAGCAGCTGTTAATCTAAACTAATGACAGTCTGAACCTGGACTGTGTGGGACCTTTTGGATGTGTAGAAAACACATTTCTTTCATTAACATTAGTGTTGGAGCTATTTCCTTTAATTTTATTTACATAATTATTTTACTTTAAGTCATTTATTTGTTGTTGTTTTGATTATGGGGAATGTATGATTAAGTACAATGTCATGGGTGTTATTTTTATCTTATTTTTGTACTTATTTTGATAGTTGGATGGTTTTGGACCTAGATGGCTAGGTGAGATAGGAGGGGCAGACACTGGAGAATGTGAATGTTTTTTTTAACTGAAGAGGTTAGAGCATGGGGCACTA
Source organism: Notolabrus celidotus (assembly GCF_009762535.1). Lineage (NCBI taxonomy): Eukaryota > Metazoa > Chordata > Actinopteri > Labriformes > Labridae > Notolabrus > Notolabrus celidotus. The sequence goes on from NC_048277.1 coordinate 10,116,465, forward strand.
CAGATTGTTTTGTAAAATAAAAAACAACCTTTTTTGGTTAAATAAAACATCAGAGACACTGCAGTTTCTGCCTGGACATATACAAAGTGTTTAATCCTGTGTACAATCCACTCTCCCCTAGCGCCAGTTTGATTCTGAGTTTTGTTTTCAGTAAATTGACATGGTCTAACTGCCATTACAAACCGATTCTAACGAAATCCTGTCGGTGTGTCTTGAGATTAATTTATGAACGAAGTTACAGCACTGTGTGTTGTGCTGTGTGTTGTGCATTAACACTACTCTTAATGAGGGGAGGTGCTCAGCAATTCTGCTGCATTGGGATCACTGCTGGTGTCAAATTAACTCTGCCTTAACACTATTAATTGGAATTTTAACCAACCAATCAACTTAAACCCAGTGGTTTAGTTACTTTAGTCTCTAACATTACCGTTAGCATTCTAACACAGTAGAGTAATAAACAGTCTCTCTAACTTCAGCATCTCTCTTCCTTTTCTGTGTTAAAGTTTGAGCTGTTCTCTTTCCTTTTCCTTGATGGTTCTTTTAAATATCCAACATGGTGCTCTGCTCTTTCTGCATTTACTATGAAATCACTGAAAGCAAAATGCACAGCTTAAAATGTTTCTTTATCCTGGCAGTGACCGAAGTGGAACAAGACATCACGTGAATGCGAACACACGTGTCAGCCCTTGTTCAAAACTAAATAAATTGTATCAGAAACAGAAATATTTAAACTGTCTATACCAATATATAGGTAGAGTCCTCTTTTTATATCTTCCAAACCTAATGCAGTCAATGCTCGGGTCCGAGTACAAGTCTGAGTCATTAGTACTTGAGTCCAAGTTGAGTCACGAGTCTTGAAAATTGGGACTTGGGTCAGACTCTAGTCCGAGTCCTGGACTCGAATTCTTAAACACTGTAGCATTGTAGCACAGGTTTCATCATGAGGTCCGATCAGGTGAAATGTTTCTTGCTGCTAATGTACATAATCTATTTTCTACAAAGTGTACCACCGTCAGACTTAGGAAAGTTTCCTGTACTTATATGAACTCTTCTGTTAGCTGACACTTCCTAGCTACCTAAGCTAACGTTACTCTTGGAGGTGAAAGGTCCATGAGGTTAACATTACACTCTGAAAGCCACAGTGTAATGTTTTAAAGTTAAATTCACATTTGCACTAAATTCCTGAAAACTTCCAGAAATGTTTACAGTGAGCTGCTTGTGTGAACATAAATGGACTTTTTCCTGCCAGCTGCCTGATGAAATTTACCAAATAATCTGGAGCAAGCTGATGTGAGAACACATCAGGTAAAAGTCAGTATATTCACTGTGAAGGAGCGGGCAAGGCTGAAGATGAGGATATCATGTGACTGGTGCAAACCCCGTAGAGTGACGTGAAATAGGATAAATGAAAACATCTGAGGCTGAAGAAGGAGAATCCTTCTCCAGTGAAGATTTCTGCACATCCATCTGTTTCCATGTAGCATTGGTAAAGATGTGTAAACTGTCATCATAGTGTAAGTCTCTGCTGCTTCAGCCTCCATCATGCTGTTAACTCCACACTGTGGCATGCTGTGTGTTCACGTTTGCGGCTCACCCTGAGAAATATGGGGACATTTTAAAAAGCTTAGAGGGTGTGTAAAAACAACGTTCACTTATGAACTGTAAGAACTGTATGAAGATAAAGAGACACAACAGAGTGTATCTGAGCAGGTAAACATACTGTAGACAGTGTGTGTGTGTGTGTGTGTGTGTGTGTGTGTGTGTGTGTGTGTGTGTGTGTGTGTGTGTGTGTGTGTGTGTGTGTGTGTGTTTGTGTGAGACAGAGTGAAAGGACTGATCTGCTGCAGCTGCTGTTGTTGTTCATGTAGAGATGGATGTCTCTGTCAGCCTGTTGTCTGCTCACATCAGAGAAATAACCAACCAGACAGCTGAACCAACACACCGGGTCCCCCTCATTACTGAGGAGAGGAAGTGTGTGTGTGTGTGTGTGTGTGTGTGTTCGTGCATGTGTGTGTGCGTGTGTGTGTGTATGTTTGTGTCTGTTTGTGTTTGTGTGTTTGTGGAGCCAGGGGAATCCTGTCAGGACAGAAGTGTGTGTATGATTTCACCTGAGGATTAGCATTCTGTCCCACCGGGAGTGAGCAGGACTATTTGTGAGAGGTTCATGTGTCTGAAAGTGTGTGTTTGGTGCCAGGCTGAGATTACAGTGTGTGTGTGTGTGTGTGTGTGTGTGTGTGTGTGTGTGTGTGTGTGTGTGTGTGTGTGTGTGTGTGTGTGTGTGTGTGTGTGTGTGTGTGGATGTGTGTGTGACCTTATGAGGAGTGCGATAGTGCTGTAAAGTTCATGTTGGCTGAAAAGCTGGCTATGAGCTCCGTGACTGAAAGTTAGGATTAAGGTCGGGTATAATGAGTGTGTCCTTCAGCCTGACCCAGTCTGTCTCTATTACTCACCCACAGCAATCACACAAACACTGAAATGGCAAAGGTAGAGATGGAGATGGTGGCACAGAAGCTGATGAGTGTGAAGACAGACTGAGATAGATAGTGTCTCAATTCAGGGCATCCATTATAATCTCAGATTAACAATAAAACTGGCACTGCAGTGACTCCTCACACACCTCTGTCTGAATGAAAAATAAAAGTGATCATAGTCAGACATAAAGGAGCTCAGACCACAGGCCAATTACACTTTTAGCCGGTTCAAAGTCAGCGCAAACACAAGTAAAGATTTCATTTACTTGATACATACAGTGAAACTGAGACTCAGTGGAGACAGATAGACAAGAGCTCCACGCCAGAAACATAACTCTTGTAGTTGATGTCCATCAGAGAGATTCTGGCACTGATCCGAGCACACAGGTCATCAAACTGGGCTCAGGTTAGCCTCAGGTAGCTGGAAGCAGCAGGAGAGTTCATCCAGGCACAGTTGGTTGAGAAGGAGGAACATTAACCCAGCTGAGAGAGAGTCCAGGTGATGAGACGTTAACCCAGCTCAGAGAGTGTGAGGAGGTGTGAGGGGACAGTAGGCAGTGAAGAAGAGGGTGAGGAGTTCACATGAACTTGAACCTGATGCCTCAGGCTGAGTATAGAACATTTTGATGAGGAGAGGATGATCTGTTTAATACGCAACAGTCCCTCATTAGCTGGTGCGACGGACACCTCCCTGTCGTCGCCTCTAATGAGAAGAACCAACCCAAACCGCACTTTGAGACACACATCAGGTACACACAACAACCAATAATGGTACCAAAATAACCGATCTGTACTGTCCTGCTTTTTGGCACCCTTCTGTTGATCAACAAGCATACTGATCTGACCTTAAAAGTGTATTAGACTGAAATACGCTGATTGAGAGAGAGGGGGGAGAGGAGAGATTGTGTTGGATGAAGTATCTCCTTGGTGTTATTTGATCAGTAAAGTTAAATACCTCCATGAATTATGACTCTTATTTTGTATGTTTTTATTCATATCAGCTGTTCTAAAAGTGTCTGTTTTTTCTTATTAGGAAACGATCATGTTAAAAATACGGATGTAAAGGGAGACGAAGATCGCACAAGACAAAACATTACCTCTAACCTGATGTTATAAATAATTAACATAGCTTACCTGCAGCCAACATGGTTCATTACAACTCTTTTTTTTCCAACAAAAATTAAATGATGGCTCATTTTGTTCTTCAAAGCATTGTCTGAAACCAAAGCAGAGCCTACACAGAAAAGACTCAGACTTGATTTTACTGTCAAGAGCATTCCTGAAGTGCTTTCATGCTATATTTTTCATGGTTTAAACATAAATCTAACTGATATAAAGTCAATACAGACCTCAATCATTAATTCTCTGTCTTTTGGTTGAGGCCAGCATGAGGCTCGCTGAAAATTCACCTTATATTCTCTAGATTTTCGATAGTGGTCACATAGCCGACAGTGCAGGGATCCGATCAGGGATTACCGTACCAAACAGAACCAACTGGAATGAACCAAACCAGACTGAGCCAAACTGTGCTGAACCAAACCGTGCTGTACAAAACCAGACAAAACCAAGCTAGAGTGAACCAAACAAGACTGAACCAAACTGTGTTTGCTGAACCAGACCAGACTGAAAAAAGTCCAACTGATCCAAACCAGACTGAACCAAGCCTACTGAACCATACCAGACTAAACCAAACCAGACTGAACCAAATCCTGCTGAACCAAACCGCGTTGAACCAAACCGCGTTGAACCAAACCTGACAGAACCAAACCAGACTGACCCATACAGGACTGAACTGAACCATGCTGAACCATAGACTGAACCAAACTGGACTAAACCAAACAAGACTGAACAAAACTGGACTGAACCAAACCGTCCTGAACCAAACCAGATTGAACCATACAGGACTGCATCAAACCATGCTGAACCAAACCATGCTGAACAATTGACTGAACCAAACAGGACTGAAACAAAACAGACTCATCTAAACCAGACTGAACTACACTAGACTGAACCAAACTGTGCTGATCCAAACTAGACTGAAACCAATCCCGACCAAACCAAACTAAATTGAACCATACAGGACTGCAACAAACCATGCTGAACCAAACGGTGCTGAACCGGGGACAGAACCAAACCGGACTGAATCAATCTGGACTTAACCAAACCAGACTTATCTAAATCAGACAGAACCAAATCTGACTGAACCAAAGCAGACTTGACCAAACATGACTGGAAGTACAATGAACACCTGTTGAGAACATATCACTGAATCAGGCCACTTATGTCTGACTGGTCTTTGTAAGGCAGCCTTGTTGCTGATCAAAACTTTGAATGTCTGACTGAACATGCTCTTTAACATATCTAACATCACACGGACAAATGGAGGCTTTGACACGGAGCAATTAAAGATGGAGGTCATCATTTTGAAAATCCTGACTCCAGCTAACTTGCTATCCCCCTCCTCCTCCTGCTCATCTCTTTACTTCTACACTGGCTTCACTTTTTGCTGCCGTCATAGACTTGTGATGTTCCTGAGGTCCAGCTGTCCTGATAGCCTCTCATATTTCGAAGGTGTTGAAGAAACCTTTATTGGAGAATTTGCTTCACTACAGGAACATGAAAACACATAAAAGGCAAAGATATTAGCAGCATTACAAGAAAGTGCCAAGTTAAAATAAAGTGCATTGTGCAAAGTTCTGCATGATTGTGCATCAGAGCTTGATCAGCAGCTGGATGCTGCATGGGGTAAACAATGTGATGCCTCTTTGAGTCCATCCTGAATCAGCGTCAGTTAGTCTGTACCTGAGCCCTGAAGTGAATGTTCAGTTTCACTGATATTGACTGCACATGAGAGGACCCTCATCAACCAGCCCCTCTGATGCTGCTGATTGTTGACATGCTGTGCAGAAAATACTGAATGCTTCTCATGTTAGTGATTACTTGTTTGCAGAGTCTTTTCTGGGATCCATCTCATGGTGTGATTGGTTGGTATGGACCTCTGGATATAGTTGGAGTCTTGCAGCTGCCCAGCTGGCCTTGTCAGGGCCTTTTTATAGTGGCAGCCTTCTCAACACCAGAGCACAAATGCTTTATCCTGCAGGAGTAGAGTTACACATGCACAGGCAAGAGAGGGCACTCAGATGCGATAACACACTCATTCAGCACGCTGTGTGTGTTTGTGTGTGTGTGTGTGTGTGTGTGTGTGTGTGTGTGTGTGTGAGTGTGTGTGTGTGTGTGTGTGTGTGTGTGTGTGTGTGTGTGTGTGTGTGTGCGTGCGTGTGTGTGTGTGTGTGTGTGTGTGTGTGTGTGTGTGTGTTTGTGTCTGTGTGTGCGTGTGCGTGTGTGTGCATCAATCTGTACCATCACTGGTTATAAGTTTGTACATAAAGACTCAGAGACGGAGACATACTGTACATACTGGACACACATGCATGCAGTAATGACACACACATGTACACACATACACAAACATGCAAACACATACACAAACATGCACACACATACACAAACATGCACACACATGCACAAACATGCACACACGTGCACAAATATGCATACAAATGCCTGTCCCTTGGGGGTATTCCCTGTCAAGTTAAGTCTCTGTGTCTCTCTCTGATTAGACACAGTAGCACCGTGTATGTGTGTATGTGCGTGTGTGAAGAAGAGAGTGACAGATGGTGTGTGACGCTGTGTACATTGCAGCGAGGACACACAGTCTGACTCCAGCTGATCAGTTCTGTCCTTCCGTCCTGCTGCTCCTGTCCCGTCTCTACCTGTCCGTCTGTTTGTCTGTTGAACTGTCTGTTTACCTTTCTCTCTGCCTGTTTCTCCGTCTGTCTAACCATCTGACTGGCTGCCCGGCACAGAGCGAGGTAGACCAAGAATGAGCGCCCCTCTGAGCTCATCCAGCGGCCTGGAGGTCCTCCTGTCCACGCTGCAGGTAAGGATCAGCTGTGCACGTTGACTTGGCTGTGTTGTTTACATGATGCAGTGGGTTTAGAATTACACTGTGCTTACTTTAAATGGGAAGTTTACTTTGTATATACAGAGAGAGGTATGGACTTTCAATCTGCTTCATAATAAATATAAGCATCCTAAACATTTAATATTCATCTATATGAATGGGTCATAAAAATATATATAAAATGTCATAATAATGTACATAAATAGCTCATGTAGACGTTGATGAATGGGTCATATTAATGTCTATAACTAGGTCATATTAGGTTTTGGTTGAGTCATATCAATGTTTTGGAAGAGGTCATACTAATGTTTCTGAATGGGTCATATTAATGTTTGTGAATGGGTCGTATTAATTTATATAAATGGGTCATATTAATGTTTATGAATGGGTCATATTAATGTTTGGGAATGGGTTGTATTAATTCATATAAATGGGTCATGTTAATGTTTAGAATTGGGTCATATTAATGTTTATAACTGGGTAATGCTAATGTTTAGAATTGGGTCATATTAATGTTTATAACTGGGTAATGCTAATGTTTATAACTGGGTCATATTAATGTTTATGAATGGGTCATATTAATCTTTATAACTGGGTCATATTAAGTTATATAAATGGGTCATATTAATGCTTATGAATGGGTTATATTAATGTTTGCAACAGGGGCATATTAATGTTTATAACTGGGTCATACTAATGTTTATAACTGGGTCATATTAATGTTTGTGAATGGGTCATAAAAGTATATATGAATCGGTCATATCAATGTATATAATACATCATATCAGTGTACATAAATAGCTCATAATATTGTTCATGAATAGTTAATATTAATGTTTATGTGTGGCTCATATAAATGTTGATAAATGGTTCACTCAATGTTTATAACTGGGTCATATTAAGTTTTATTATTGAGTCATATCAATGTTTTGGAAGGGATCATATTAATGTTTCTGAATGGGTCGTATTAAACTATATAAATGGGTCATATTAATTATTATGCATGGGTCATAGTTATGTTTATGAATGGGTACTATTGATGTTTATGAATGGGTACTATTGATGTTTATGAAGGGTCATATTAAGTTATATAAATGTGTCATATTAACGTTTATAACTAAGTCATATTAATGTTTATGAATAGGTTATAATAAAGTATAAATGGTCATATTCATGTTTATGAACAGGTCGTATTAACGTATATATATGGGTCATAATCATTTTTATTTTATTTTTATTTTTTGCACTTCATGTAAATCGTATTTGTGTACCTTGAATAGCACTTTATAAGCCTTACCAATTATCAGTATTTTTTATTGTCATGAATCGGCCCTGTTAACCTTTATAAATGGGTCATTTTCATGTTTATGAAAAGTTCATATTAAGGTTTATAACTGGTCATAATTATGTTTATAAGTAGGAATCCATATGAAAAGGTATATTAGCATATATAAAAGTCATATTTATCATATAGATGAGCCATATTAATCCATATGAATGGGTCATATTAATATATTTTAAAGAGTCATATAATTGTACATGAATAGTTATTTTAAAAAGCAGGTGCTCAGTATTTGATACGGTCATGTGAGAAAGTCTGACCTCTCTGTGACGAGATCAGACTTAGTCTCATATCCTCAGTAGATTTGGGATCTGTTGATCCTTGCTGACATTTCACATCACAGTGTGTTCTGTGATCATTGACCTCAAGCATTATCCACACAGAGTATAAAAATACTCTGGTGTAGTCCAAGTAAGGAGTCAGAGGACAGGCGGAAGACGCCCCTGAATAAAAGTGAGAAACATCATATCCTTGTGGCTTCAGATATTTGGGTTTGAAGTAGTCCTGTGATTCACTGGTGCTGTCATTTTACTTTTCTTGTCATCCATGGTTTGTCTCGCTGACAGTCTCAGTGTGGAACTGAGTGTCATTCTGACTTTTAAGATGGAAAAAAGCATCACAGATGCTATGCTGTGGTCTTGTCTTTCTGATTCGGTTGTTTGGAGTCATGTCTCTCAACGACTAATGAATCCAAAGATCATTTTGCAGTCGTCTCACTGTACTCTGTAGATTTCCACCTCCTGGGACTGGTCAGTCAGTTTGTTACAATGTCATTTAGCAGACGCTTTTATCCAAAGCGATAGTTTGTGTTAACGTGTTGTGAGTCAAAGCTAATCATCGCAGAGGCTTGGTCAGCAAATATGCTTATGATATCATCTCATTAGTTTAGTTTAAGCTTTTCAAGGAGTGAGGGAGTTTGCATGAATCAGACTTTAACTTTGTGGCCCTGGTGTGACGGCTGTCCTCTGTGTGGGGTGAGTGGCTCTGATGGTGTCAGGCTGTGGACTCTGGAGATGATGAAGGCTGTGTTTTTGTTAGATATGGGAGAAATAAATTAATAATTATATTTTCTTTTGAGTGTATTTGTATTTGAGTGACAGATTGTACTCACTGATGGTGTAGAACCATCAGGGAGCTTGTTAGCGTATTGAGTTGTATCACCTATAAACATGAATATGGGTCTGGTTTTGGTATTTTCAGACCTGACAGTGACGTAGGCGGTGATTGTATTATGTTAAGGATCATGTGTTGGACTTGTTAGGCCTGTATGAAGAGTATAGGACAGTGTTTAGAGTAGGAAACAGTGAAGGAGAGAGTGGGATGACGTGGTGATAGGTCATGTTTCTGATTTGAACTCAGTTGGCTCACCTTGAGGATAATGGCTTCTCTGCACCATAAGTACATTCATAAAGCCTTATAAAGGCATTAATAAGACTTTAAAAGTATTATTTTATAAATATGGCTTCTGTATCGTGAAACAGGTGTGTGCAAGTACTTATATCAGTGTATCCCCAAGGAGTTTTTAAATAAAGTTTAAGTTTAATTTAGTTTAAAGTTCTTCAGATGAGAGAAAGTGTCCGCCAGGTTCAGAGTTTGTTGTCTATTTATCACACTATCAAAGTAACAAATGCATGTTTAATCAAATACCCAGAGCAGCATATTGCTCAAACTACTACACATACAGCTAGCATAAATGCTTCATTCATATAATAAAGCTTGTTTGCTTGTTAATTTGATGCTAACACATACAGTAAATTACCATTAATAGAATAAAAGAACTAGCCTCACAGTGGCATTACTTTTAATTCAAAAATGATCTACTCATCCTTACACTCTTACTTACGGGAATATGTTTCATATCCTCCAAAATCAGCTTTAAACTGGCTGACCTGCTGGGTAATATTGTGCTAATGTGGTCACCTGCTCCGATAGTTAGCCTATGGCAGCTTGAAGGGTGAAACTTAAAGATTAACTTCCCTGTTAGTTTGATTTTAGCTATGAATCTAGCTAGTTAAGCATATATAAGCTAATTGTAATGTTGTTTGAGCTTATAAATGAATTAAAAAGCCAACTGCAAACACTTATACATTAAGCAGTGATGCTAGCTGTATGTGTAGTTGTTTGTGAAAAGCATTATAAATGCTTTTATAAGGATTTATAAATGTGAGTATGATGCTTTGTCAGTGGTGGGTTCATAGAAGTGTGACCCAAATCTCTTGACAGAGGAGTCATGGTAGAGACAGCAGCATTAAAGTGAATAAAGAAAGCAGACTGAATAAATGAGCAGCATGCTTACAGCTGTCAGATGATGTTTAAAAATCTTCCAGACGCTGCCTTTACCAACACGTTTTGTGTGGACATGACTTTTTCCTTGATACTGTTGATCTGACTGCTGTGCACCTGCTTGATGCATGATGATGTGCATTGAACACACACCAGTTCAAAATAAATCGACATTAACCTTCAATACATCATCACTGATGGAGTCAGATGTAAATCAGCAGCTCCTGAGCTCCGTGAGGTTAAACTCTTGTTATCATCAGTGTATTGCGGTGTTTGTGTAGAGAGAGACGTAACAGCTGTTTGTGGTTGAAAATCACCTTCCTCTTGAACTCAGAGCTCTCTCTCTCTGTAGGGATCCTTTCTGTAATGTTGTCAGACTCTTAGAATAACATCCTGAGTCTGTCTGCTGTCATTACCATCTGTTTATCTGTTACAGGATGGAGACATCTACTGGATCAGTTTAAAAGTAATTGAACTTTTAGGAACTTTTAGTCATCTCGCCCCTAACACATAAAAAATATGGCTCAGGTTGAAAAATACAAAGAAAAGAAAAGAAAACAGTAACTTTACCTCTACTGCTGTCTGAATTGGCAACTTAGTATGGTCAGGGATAATCAACTTCCTGCCCACTCTTCCTTAATTGTTGTGCGTGACCGTGTGTTCAGATCAAAAGAGAAGAGAAGCTCTCCCCTCCAGATCTGTCTGTAAAATGAACTCATTTCTTGGTTCATCCCCCAGAGAAGTGCCTGTTCATCTGTTGGTGCTGAGTCTCAGTTTCAATGCAAACAGTATGTTCCACGGAGGCTTCACTCTGGCATCCTTTAGAGATATGAATCTGAAAAAAAAAAACGGATTTTCTTGTAATTAACGGGTCTTAAGTTTGCTGAAATAACAACTTAATGTTGCAAGATTAGTCAAACATCAAAGTCAAGCTTTGTCAGGTCTGTCCTCAAGAGGAGAAGAAAACTACTTTTATTTTTTTACTTTTGTTTGTTGAATGGAGGTGGCATCCATCATTTCTGATGCATTCCAGGAAGTCAGGAAATCTAAACACTGATTGTCTTTCATGACACAGCATCAAGCCGATTTGTAAATGTTTCTCAGTGTAAATGTTTGATCTAGAACAGATTGTTAGCTGTTCTTCATGCAGATATCTGAGAAATAAATCCTCTTCAGATTAAAAACGATGGGAGCCGGGATGTCATTACGCTGGATTGTGTTCCTCCTGCTTTTGCTCTCCATACAGACTGTTTTTCCTGCAGACACCAAAGCCTGCTGACACCTGATCCAAACTCCAATCCAAACCCCTGAGTACAGTTTCATTTTAATGTACCTATCTCTGACCAGGCCTTAGTTCTGACTCTCCGCCCTGAGCTTGGGATGACACCAGAGCCTGCTGACACCTAGTTGGTGGGATACACACATTCAGGATTTACAACTGACTGCTGCCCACTTACAAAATCTTGTGAAGTTTCTAAATAACTTTGCACACATGTTGATTATTCATACACCAACATGTGTAACACAGGGTCCAGTTTTAAAATCACACAATTACCAGATAACTCAGGGTTTATTTAAGATGGCATAGATGAGAGCAGCCACTGATACTGGCTGGTATTAACATTGCCATGTGTCAAAGACAAACTGGCTGAACAGGACCTGATATCAAATCCTTTCTGGGTCTGAACTCAGCACTAATGTTTGCCAAGGTCATGACAGGGACTGACATTAACACCAGAGAGTCTTAAACGTAGACCTGGAGTGTGAGGCAGTAAACCCACATATCTTCAGTTACACACAGATATCAACACAGACAGACTGTGGAGTATGGGAAGGAAATCTAATGATTTATAGCATACACAGTAAATTACGATAATTACTGATGCTGATAGCTTCAACTATGAATGATCCAGAGATGCAGAGCTGCTTTATTAATGTTGGTGTTCAAATTAATGGACATTCATTTTAAAAGTAGATCAAGTTTCCTGCTCTGCACAGACGTGTTTTCTTGTTTGTGAGTCTGCAGACCTGCTCTGGGACTCTGCTCTGGGATTCTGCTGGATCAAAATGTATCAGATGCGAATCCAACGTGATCCAGGCTGCGTAGTCTTTATATCAGGTTCCTCCAATCTGCTTTGTGGTTGACACTGGAGCTTTGGTTCGAGGGCGAAATAGAAATAATAATAGAACTGTACATATTTTTGATCTCTCAGTGGTGCTGAAAGACGTTAGATCCCTCCAGATCTGGATCTGAAAACCACAGCAGGTGGTCCTGGTGGTCCTGGACAGGTCAACAACTTGTAAAACTCTGACCTGGCATGATCAGGTTATTCTCAGTACCAATGTTTTTATGTGTAACCAGTAACAACAGCATGCAGTAACCAAGTGAACACCCTCTCTCCCCTGAGAGTTAAAGACTTCTATCAAAGAGCATGAGGGCGAGCCTGGAGCTCCAGCAGCTGAAAAGGGTTGAGTCTCCAAGTCTGACGCTTTGCACTGAAACAAGAGCGCTGCTGTACAAAGAGGAAGAACATAGTGACCCCGGGCTTTTTGAGCCAGAGCCTGTCAGTGAGCAGATGACAGAGTGAGATTTCATGACACAAACTGCTGTGACTGTAAGCCTGTGACAAGGAGTTAAAACACGTAGGCTATGCTAACTAACACACTGATGTGAGGCTAAAGGTGCAAATAAAAACAAAGTTTTGGATTTGACTCAGACTGCTGAAGCAGACACAACTATAGTGACATTACCCGCGACCACACACCTGTACAGAAAGGGAACCAATGAAACCTGTTGGAGCATTGTTACACTGAGTGCAGGCCTGATCGTGGTGGCACTCTCCGAGGTGCTGACTTTACCTTTCAAAGCAGTGAGAGGCTGTCCCTGTCTCGATCATTGGAGGAAAGTTCTTGGGTAAATAAATAAAGAAAGTCCCTCAAAGGCCTGAAAGTAGATTAAAACCTTTCCCGTCAGTTTCACATTTGTGTAGAGGGGAGAGGATCGAGGAGAGAGGAGTGAGTTCATGAGAAATAGAAATTCTCCTACACACTTACTGTCGAAATATATACATACATGTATAACATTTACAAGCAAGGCCATCCGAAATATGGAGTGACTGCAAACCTGAAACAAATCAACATCACTGTGTCAGATATGAATCAGTAAACTAATAAATTAATGAAGCGTCCTGACAGAGAGTTAACACAAAAACTCAGCCTGGATCACTAAAGGATTGTGCAGATTTTGCGCCTGCTAAACTTGTGCAAATGAGACAAATTCTCTATGGGGTTAAAAGAAGCAAAACTGTACAGCAGAACCATCACTCTGTGCTCCAGGGATGTTTGCACATATTTAAATGATCTGTTACACATTCAAACCTACGAACAAAAAACAGCCATGCACCATTAGAGGGAAATGTTCCTCTCTACTAGGAGTTGGAGGAAATTTCACCACGGGATGTCACGCCCTCCCCCTTGATGACACAAAAATGATGGTCTATGTCTGTACTTGACATTTGTTAATATTTGTGGCACCAGCTGGATTAGTGGTTTAAGGGCGTAACTCATACACAGAGGCTCCTTGAAGCAGCGGCCACTGGTTGGACTCCTGATCCTTTGCTGCATGTCTTACACTTTTCCTGTCTCTCTTCAGCTGTCCTATCTATAGAATAATGTTTCCTCTCCATCCAGGTTAGGACAGATCTGAGCTCTGTAAGGATGAGAGCTCACCGATCTGTTCAGCAGAAATAGGAGATGCTGACAGTTCATACCCACAATCAAACACAAAACAAGAGCAACCTGGGCCGAAGAACTTTGTGGGCGTGTTTCCACTTTATTATCATTAATGTAATATCCAATACATTAGTGGCCAGAGTCTGTCTGCAGCAAAGTCTCCCCTCTATGTTTGTAATAATCTAATCTCCAATCAAAACTACAGTAGACTATCCAGACGGAGAAACATGCTTGATGAAAGAGTTTAAGAGTTTTAAAAAAGGAAAGAGCTGTTCTTGTCAACAATGTTCTCTGACATTTAAGAGTTTTAATAGATACTGAAGTGACTCCATCTGCAGGATACAACCAGGAGCTGAGCTCACTGTTACAGTACATAGTACACTAACTATCGATAAGAACCTCATACACCCAGCATCAAAAATGTGCATATATCCCTTTAAGTAACTGCAACAGCTAAAATTAAACCAACGTCCTCTGTTTGATCATGTTGGGGGCTAACTGGGCCCCTGACCTGGCGGTCACCCAGTCTGTGAATGTAAACACAGAGCATGTTCTCTGCGTGTTGCTGTGGTTTTATGTGAACATGGAGCTCCATGGCCGGTTTTTAATATGGAAGCAAGAAATGACAGAAATAATGACTGACTGTGAGAGATATGAATGCTGTAGCTTTAATAATCCTGCAGCAGCCTCTGTGTGGAGTGTTTTCAGTCAGCTGGGCCACTCTAACTCTCTCACACACACACACATATCAGATGTGTGAAGTTTGCAGGCAGCGTGTCAGCCAGCTCTGCATACACACACACACACACACACACACACACACACACACACACACACACACACACACATACACACACACACACACACACACACACACACACACACACACACACACACACACACACACACACACACACACTGACCCAAAACAAACAACTCTGAGTTTATGTTGGCTGCAGCAGAGCGTGTCGGGATGCAGCAGTTGGTTAATGACTACAGTAGACATAACTGTCCATTAATCAGAGCTGCTGTTAGCTCTGTGTTTAGCAGCTGTCTCTGATTACAGAAGCTCCACACAACTCTGTTTGTCTCCTTTTAAACAGGCAGCTTGTTGGCCACCCAAACAGGCTGCAGCTATATATACCAGACACATAGTTGGCCTCTCTGTACATCACTTGTTTTAATGAGGGAGATGTTTGGAGTCCTCAGAGCGTTTCCGATGAAGATGCAGAATTCAATCTGACGTATACGTTTATAGAAACCATGGAATCACAGTTGCAGAGAGTGCATGATGAAGAGTGTTATATCAATGTTAGGAGTGTGACCTACATGGTTTTATTTCAATACAACACATCTTTCATGCAATGTCCACCAAAGATGATATTTCTGCAGGTTAATGTGGATTTAACTTGGTCATGATAACCTGTTATTCTCACTGTGTACTTCTCCTCTGTGTTTTTATCTGCAGAGTGCAGGAGATGTGGAGAGCACCTTAAACATCCTCAACGTGCTGGATGAACTCCTGTCAGCTGGTGAGCAGTAACATGTACTCATAGTATAGCAGTGTGATGCTCTGCAGAAGTAACCACAGGAGCATACTGAGCACAGTCTTCTCAGACCAGCCGGCCATGACACCAAGAGCGGGGAACGTCTATCAGCTCAGACACTGTAGTGCTAACCCTTAAGTGAAGTGTTCCGAAGTCACTTCTCTATACACATTCATGGTTTACAAACACAAACGTGTAGTCCATTACTTCTGTTCCTCTCTTACCTCCATGTTAGAGTTCATAGATACAGTCTGTGTCGCGTCATAGATGGGGGGCGGGGCTCTGCGAGGGGGAAACAATCCTTTCTCCCAAGCCTTTAACATTGCGAACGCACAGATTTTGAACGCTGTCATGTTCTAAATTGAGTCATTATTTTTAATTGACAAAGAATGAGACATAAATAAACCAAACAGAACAGGATTAAATTGTTGTCCATATGTTATAAAACACTGGACAGATGATCCCGCCCTCAGAACCCACTAGAGGTATAAGAAAATTAAAATGAACATACTTTCATTAATACTAGATACAACAGCACGTTTTAGTGAATTCCCTGAACTTGATTATTCTCGATGATGTGTTATATTATGCAGTGATTTACACACAGAGCAGCATCAAAAATCGTCATATGTAGTTCACTTGCCTTCCAACTCTTAATCCAACATTTATTGTACCCATGAAAATACATACACAGTTTGGACATGGTTAATATAATGTTAGAGTTATTTAAGTGCTGACTAGAGACATAGAAATGTTTGGATTTTGGATCCCACAGGCAACCAAACTCAACATCCCACCAGATGGCTTGTAGCCTAGGGGTGAGCCCGACTAAGGATTTGTTTAGTCGAATCTGATTCATCAGATTTTGCCCATAGTCGACGAATAGTCGAATGTTTGTTGTTTTTCCTTATTGACCCAAAGTCTGCATGATGGTGACCGCATGACAATATTACGCACAACCATTTACAATTAAGAGACTCGTAGCTTAAAGTAAAAGGGACAATAGAATATTATAAGCATAAAACTTAGATTTTTAAAATCTATATTGCACGCAAAAACGACAAAGTGATGAAGGAGAGAAAACTCAAATAAGGCCACCATCCGTTAAACATGGAACAACGCACAGCGGAGAGCAGTGCTGCGGAGGGTAGTTTGTCCAACTTAAGGCTAAACATTTTTATAATGTTCAAAATCAAACCTGAATCAGCTAGAGGGTTTTTAGATCTCTTAACAGTACGCAAGGAAAACCATCGTGTGTACGGGCAGAAGTGCGCTCCTTGCTTTGTTGACTGTAAATCCTGTCTTTGAGAATATCCTCTCTGATGGCGTGGAGGTGGATGGGATGCTGTGGATTGTTTTTGAAGCTTCGGACAGCTTTCGGTAGTCCTCCTCGTTCTTTTGGCCCCGTACAGTTTCTGTGTGGTCCGGTAATCCTTGATCTCACAGCCCTCTCCATGAAGCTGCTCCTCATCTTCATCACTATTTTTAGGATCAACTGAAGTTTTTATTCCTGACATTTTGAGCTAACATGAACGTAGAAAGATTAAAAGCCAGCTGAGGTGCGTCTGCTCCACAGGTCCCCGCTAAATGGTCCACCGTTAATTACCAGGGGAGATTTAATTACCACTTTAAGGAGATTTAACACTTCAAGAGCTGTTCTCAGAATTACATTAAATAAGTCTATATTTATATCAAAATGGGCTATAAGAGACACTATTTTTACGGGAAACAGGAAAGTAATGTAAAATTAGACATTGAGCACCCCCATGGTTTGAATGGAATGATGCATGTTTCATATTCAAATATTCGACTATGAGATTGGCAGTAGACTAAGGCTCGTTAGAACGAATCGTCGAATATTCGACTATTTGGGGTCACCCCTATTGTAGCCACAGTGTTCTGCTACATGGCTCTGGGCTTTATGTTGGTAAATAATACTTTATATTCAGATTTTTGAATTTATTTATCATGCAGAATAGCACGCAGCAGATCTTTTGCATTGGGGCTAGTGGTTTGTTTCCCCCCCTCAGCGCCAACCAGATGTGACGTTTTCTTGGATGCCGATTGTATCTATGATGGACAGAAGCTTCAGAAGTGTTCTCTTTGTAAAACTGAGTTATGACCAGCAGCGTGTTTCTCCTATACTGTGGATGTGTGTGGTGATGAGTTCACTGACTGATGCAGGTCAACAGCAGGTGGAGCTGTCTGTTAGTCACATGTATTAATATCACAGTAACTGTCTCATTGTGACTGCACACTCAGCTGAAGTTTTCAGACCTTCATGATCAGCCTCATTGTTCACTCAGGCTGGGATTGGTTTCATCCACACAACTCTGAATATCTGCTTTCAATATTTGAGTGGTTCCTCTTATCTGTAGTGTGTCTGGCTTTTGTCAGTGCAGATCAGAGAGCACCATGGATTTGTTATGGATAAGGTCAAGTAATGTTTTCTTTACTACGCTTCCCTTTTTTTAGGTTTATGAACACTTTGAGTGCTCCCTGTTTCCCAGTTAATCCCACAAATCCTCAAAGTCCTCTGCACAGCATTCTCAGTGTACTTAAATCTGAGTCTGAGTAAAACCTGACATGAGAAAGATGAGCAGGTGAGGTTAAATGTAGTTGTGTCGTGTCATGTGATGTCATGTCCTGTCATGTTGTGTTCAGGTACAGACCATCGTATCCACTACATGATAAAAAAAGGAGGCAGTGATGCCCTGCTGTCTGCTCTGGTCAACACGGGCCGCAGCTTCAGTCCAAACTACAAAGTCCTGCTGCCTCTGCTGCACCTGCTGGCTAAAGTTGGACACAGAGGTGAGGACATACCTGAGCTCCAGTGAGACATCATGTGACCAGCTGTTTGATTATTACATGCATGTGTGTGTGTGTGTGTGTTGGTGCAGATCGGCGTATAGGTGTGAAGGCAGAAGAGGCCGGAGCTGTGCAGCTGACTCTGAATCTGCTCAGGCAGAACATCACACATCCCAGGAGGGCTGCAGCCTGCCTCTGGGTCCTCCAGGTGTTCTCCTCATCAGGTAAATCCCCACAGCACCCACTCCTCAGTATAAGTGTTTCAAGTATGGACACAGGTACTGCTCTTCTTTTCAGTGACATGAAGTCTACAGTCCCTCTGCACCTTGTTCAGGTGCATGTTACACCTGGGGTTGACGTGTCATTAATCAAACAGGTACAGCAGGCTGAAGCAGCTTGTCCTCTGACACCTCCGGGTGAGTGTGTAGTCAAAGTAATTAAGATGTAGGGTTAATATCAGCCACAGTTCATGCTCACCCTCCAGTGTGTAGATCTGTGATTGATCTCATTGGAAGAAATGAATTAGAGTTATAAACCGCTCAGACTGTAGAGCTGTCACAGTAACAGTAACCCTGACAGTGCATGGGCGGCCACAGAGTGATTTCCTTCACCTCCTCTGTGTGAGGCAGAGAGAGAGCGTGTGTCATCTGGGACACTCTGCTGGCACTTTAATGGCTGATGTGTTTATGAGACCATAAAAGCAATCCTGGGCACCCCCCTCCACGCATGACAGAGGACCCCCCAGCATACATACCAGCTTCATGTCAGGAGGCAGCTCAGCAGCAGTCTCTGTTCAGATCTACGACTGATTCCATACCGGTCAACATGTTTACTCTGATATTTTCAACTCAGATGAATCACAGCAGTGAAAAAAACAGAAATATTAGATCAGTAAGTAAAGACGAGACTCAGAGTCAAACAACATGGCTCCCTTCAGAAGGAGAAACAAGGAGAACAGGAGGTTAACAGATATATACCTGCTAGATTGAGGTACGATGGACTCCACAGAGACATCTTCAGGTAACAGAGGCACAGTGATCTGTGACAACAACATGTGGATAGAAACCAGGTTTCCTGAATTATGAGGACCTGATTCTTGAGGTCTTGAAACAGGAAGTACACACAGCACAGACTGCATGTGTGCAGAAAAGCACCAAAAACAAAAGTTGGTACAGATCTAAGGGCACACAATTGACAGGGGACTTATGAATACAGGGACGTTTGTGTTAGAGAAGTTGGGGGTCAATGTTCCTTTTGCCATGGGGCCACAAATCCTGAGCCCTGGATAAATAAAGCCTTGAGTCTTGGTAGCATCAAAGTGACAAGGAGATCTATATATATCTGTATGTCTGCTGTTTACTCTCTAAAACACCACAGGCCCGTACACTGTCAGGAGCCTGCCACTTACCAGGTGTAGCCGCTGTGACTCCGCCCACTGTAATGGCACATGCATACCTTCCATAAAAAGAATAATGTAAGCAACAGTGGAACACAAAAGGAGAAAGAAAACTAACTTGTGTGGTGTTTGAGGCGGTGTCAGCAGCGTTAACCCCCCTACGGACGTCATGTTAGACGCTGTGCTATGTTTACCCCTGGCATCCTCACTTTAGAACTCACAAAACCAAGACCTTGTTTCCCCTGTGACCCTGTTTAAAGACTGTTTTCAGTCCAGCCAACCTCTATGAGGAATCCTGAACCCCTTCAGGTCATCTGTACCTAGATCCATCACAGCTCCTCTTTACTTACCTTAAGTTCCTCTTATCTCTAAGGTATCTCTCCACTCAGACACACACTGTGAGATGTGAGGTGTATGATGCTGTTTTAATAAATGTTGATGTGTTTTTCTGCAGTTTCTTCAGCAAACCTGATCAGTGAAAACCAGGGGCTTGAACTGATCTACCGCCTGATTCCTCAGTACACTACCAAACACCTGCACACCATCAAGTATGTATGAACCAGCTCCACAGTCTGTCTACGTGTGTCGTATGTAACACAGTGTCAGTGGCCTTAAACAGCCCCTCATTGAAGATAGACGCTTCCACAACAGAATGATCAGGCTTTGCTTACTCCCAGTTTCAGCTAATGTGCTAATGAATGATGGCCGCTGTCTGACTCACACCATGAAATCAAATCCTTTTCTAAGAACCCATAACCAGACCACAAACTCTCATTGACTTTCACTGAGTTGTGTATTTATATTTTTGGCAGTTTATTAGTTAACATCTGTTTTTGTAGACAAGTTCAACATTTATATAAGAAAAAGTAACCCTAATGATCTCTGCATCTCCATGTGTCTTTTAAATCTGAGCTCCAGATATAAACGTCTGCACACGTCATGTTATGTTGTCCAGTTTCTCTTGTTGTAGTGTCATAGGTCCAGCCTCTGGCTGCTTCACAGGCTGTGTTTAAAAGGTTTAGTTCACTCAGAGAGTCATCTCTATTGAATTACATAAGGTCTGTATGTTAGTACAAGAAGTGTCCTGGTTTCTCTTTGTGGTCTGAGACATATCGACCAATCAAGTGTCAGCAGGCTTTGGTGTCTGCAGGAAAAACAGTCTGTATGGAGAGCAAAAGCAAGAGGAACACAATCCAGTAATGATATCCTGGTTCCCATCGTTGGTAATCTGAGGGTGATTTATTTCTCTCTATAAACAGAAACCTGCATGAATCATAAGAAAATCAGTTTGTGTTTCAGGTTCATACCACTGAAGTAAGATAGAGTGAAGCCTCTGTGCAACTTACTGTTTACATTGAATCTCAGCTTTTTGATCTGAACACATGGTCATTTCAACAATGCAAAAAAACTGAGTCTGAGCTGGAAGTCCTTTATGCTAACCACTGGCTACACCTCCATGATTTCCAGAGGCAGACATCATCAGGGAGTAACCGGTGGCTCAGTGTGTGAACTGCACACACAGCTGCTCATAATCAGCTGACACTCTTAAAAAAATCGCAATATAAAACCATGTCTTTGGGCAGACATGATTATTCACAGCAGCTATCCTGTGTTTTCGGGTGTTGTTTTCCCCCCCTGAATTATCTGTAATAGGAAATGTTATTTAAGCAGCACTGAAATGATAACTGTGTTTGTGGAAATCAAATATGCTCTGTTATCTACAGATGTATTGTTCAGTCAGGACTGAGCCTTACATTAGAATCATTTAATGTGGTGTACAGAGGTACAGTGAATTGGGAATATTAAGTGCACCTTTAAATACTACGCACTGTACGTTTATATTATACACACTGCACCTTTAAATACTACATACGGTACCTTGAAATTTAACATACTATACCTTTAGATACTAGCTAATGCAACTTTAAATACTACACAATCTACCTTTACTACACACTGCACCTTTAAAGGCACCTGTGTAATGCACACCGTCTCCATGGCTGCGTTGTAACTTACAGGGAACATCATCATTAAAGCAACATCTTCAGGGTCTCAACACATCATCATTCCTCCTGAACTCCTCATCAGACTTCTCACTCCTACGTAAGCAGGTCTCCTTGGATCCGTGTCCTGCTCGTCTGTCTCTGTCACTGCTGATGGCATTTGGCTCAAATACCCAGAATCCTCCAGTACACTCTGGGGAGAATGCCAAAAGCACCAGGAGTACCGGCCCCTCTGCTGGCTCCATGCCACACATACCAGCTCCTGATCGGCCAGGACCGAACATGAACCTCCCCGGTGGTGTGAGGGGATGGGGGTCTCTGACATCACAGATTTATAGCCCCAGGGTGAGTTTTCTGTATCGTTTTCATGCAGGAGCCAGCTGTTAATTGTTCTAACACAATCAGAAGACTCCGGGATGGGAGATTTAAATGGCAGCTGCTGCTCTGGATAATTTGATGGAATTAGGCAGCTGTGAATTCCTGTGATGTCCTGAGAGCTATGGGGCAGGAGAAATGCCATCTCCCTGAGGTGCGAGAGGCAGTTAGACGTGTCTGTCACACTGATTTATCCAATTATAGCTGTGGGACAGTTAATGCTGGATATGCTGGTTGGCTGCTGTACTCACTTCTTAAGTAGTGAAGAATTAAATCTATCCTTCAACCGTCAGCTGTCATCAACACTTCATCCCTCAGCCTAGGTGATAGCACGGCAGCTCTTACAGTCCTCTGTGGATTAAAACAGGTATGAGCTGATGGAGAGTGCAAAGACCTGTTTAAACAGAGATCCTGCAATAATGCAGAGCTGAACTAAGTCCCATTCAAGTCCTGCAGATTTCATGCACCTACCCCACAGGTGAAATGTTGCAGAGTTATCTTTTTACAGACTTTACTAAAAGCTAAAGAGAAGAAAGTGTGTCACTGCCTCTGGAAAAACAGCTGCATCCCTTCGCTCTGACTGTGTTCATTCTGTGTCCCCGGTTGAACCTGGGCTTTAGCATGCCTGCATTTGCTTTATGTACATCCCTGGGTTTCGATTCAGGTACATAAAAATGTCAGCACACCTGGTTTCAGTCCTCATGAGGATATTCATGGATCACAGTGCCTGGTGGTGAACACAGCAGCTGAGCTCACCATTGTATGCTGAGGAACTCCTGGACCTTGTTGTCTTTCAAATTCATGTCCATTGCTGTTGACTGCCGGCTGACCCTGACCCTAACCTCTGGTTCGTAAGTGAGATGAACCTTTACAAACAATCACAGCTTTGTCTCATCCTGCCGGAGCTACACATTAATATGTCTGCTGGTTTTAAGACTTACCCTGCTCCCCATCCTGTGCTCTCACGCTAAAGGACAGACAGACAGACTGACGGCCGAACATTTCAGCCTGGAACAAGCGCTGTGAGAGTGGTCTGAGTTAAGCATCCTTGGCAGGACTGGACTCATAAACCCTCTGCTATGTAGGGACATACATTCCCCCTACAGTGGCATTTGATATACCACCTGTGTGCATCGCAGACTCAAACAAATGTGCTTCATATTGAGACTTCTCCTTTCAACCTCAGAATCCATCAGCATGCGCAGCACAGAGGCGTCAGTGGCTCTGCTGTTATTTTTATTTTTATTTTTTTCAAACTAAAGGCCTGAAAACACAGAGATGTCACTCTGTCTGGCCTCTGTCAGTGGAAACAGGCACTCAAACACCGTCTGTCAGCCACAAGGCCGCCCGCCAACCGCAATCCAACATCATGTTCAGACCTCACAGCATCCAGCAGTAAATGATTCAGTTACAGCAGATCTCTACAGGTATCTCACGTCCATACAATGCTTGTATCAAAGTGACCTGTCTGAATCTCACGTGTCCCAAAAAGAAGACAGAGAGTATGAAATCTCACTGACATCCTACACAAACATTCTAGTGTATTATTACCAGTTAGGTTAGGAGAGTATTCTTGTTGGTTTTAATCCACAGTCAGCACATAATGTGAGAACAGCAGCATAGTGGGGGACTTTAAAAACGTGGATTTAAAAGAGGTGCTCCCTAAATTCCACTAGCATGTTAAGTACTGGACAAGGTCTATTCAAACATCAAGCTGGGCTACATGGCTAGGCCACTACCACACCTGGCCCAGTCTTTGTTTTGAATCCCTGCATATACCCCCTCAGAAAAACTGCTATTACTACCACAAAGACCCGGACTGCTTCAACAGGACCAACTAGGGCGCTTTTGAACATCCAGACTTGGAGGTATTTACTGACAGTGTGTAACATTAAGAACTGCATGGACATTGTTACGGTAGATAAACACATCTGGGTCTATCCCAATCAGAGGCCCTGCATGACCGTGGAGGTCCAACAGCTGCTAAAAGGGGAGTGGAACACTGCATTCTGGTCTTGTGACAGGGCTCTTCTCAGGGCGGCCCACTGAAAACAACCTGAAAGAGGCATCTGGAAAGCCAAACCAACAACTCCAGGCAGGTCTGGCAGGAAGTCCAGCACATCACCAGCTACAAGGCCAACCTCAGAGCTGCTGAAGGTGATGCCTCACTGGCCCAGGAGTCGAACCACTTCTTTGCTCGCTCTGGGGCGAAGTCTGCTGAGGCAGTCATGCTACACCTGGCGGCCCGCAAGGTGCCAGCTGGCTAGTCCCTCTGCACAAAAAACGACCATCACTACAGGCCAGCCCCGAGGTGATGAAGTGCTTTGAGAAACTGGTCTGAAATCGCAGGTCACACTAGCACTCAAGTTGCTGGCTGAGTGGCGTAGCTGTTGAAGGTTTTATCTTTGAATGACGTGTGTGTTTTTAAAGTTTGTCACGTATTTCTTGTTAATGTTCATGTCTTTCAGAAGTCATCTAGGGTCAGGATTGCAGATTATCTGCTGTGGTGTGGGGAATCATTTTACATGCTGCATACTGGTCCCTATAAATAAGCAGTAAATAAAACAGAATACAGCAAGCTAAGTCTGTGCTGCTGGAGAATGGATACAAAACCAGAAGAAGAAATTGTCATGTATAACCCATGATTATTATTATTTAATCCATGTAGCTTCCAATGAGTCTTCTTATCATGCAACAGTTTCTCTTACTCGTTCTGCATGCCCTGCAGTATTACAAACTTTGATATGACTCCAGTTTGTTTTGGTCTTGAATGATAAATATCTACACATTATTGAGTCTCTGCTCTATATTAGATCTCAGTCTGCGCGGTCTGGAAAGAGATTTACAGGTGTTGTGAGGACATTTGATGAGATTCCTGGTTCAGATATCAGCTGGAGCCTCTCTACACTTGGATGTGTGTGTGTGTGTGTGTGTGTGTGTGTGTGTGTGTGTGTGTGTGTGTGTGTGTGTGTGTGTGTGTGTGTGTGTGTGTGTGTGTGTGTGTGTTAGTGTTTGTGTGGCTGTCTGTCCATAGGTCAGACCTGTGATTGATTGATTGATGACCTGTCTAGGTGTACCCTTCTTCTCACACAGTGACAGATTGTCCCCTCTGACCCTGAGCAGGATAAGAGGTAGAGATAATAGATAGATGGCTGGATAAAGGAGATACAGATGAAGACTTTAACATCCTCTCTTGGATGAGGACGGTTCATAAGTTTTCTTAAAATGTGACACCACAGAATGGTGAATCTCCTTAAAGAGCATTTTAAACGTAACACTCAGCAAGCAGGAACTTCCTGCTCTGTTCTTTTCTTTCTTCAGATTGATGGTCCAAATCCTACGGCCATATTTGAAAATGTGTCACTTTAAATAAAGAAACATGACTTTGTATTAAGACAACAGTGGAAGAGGCTTCCAGAGTGCTTGGTTCATGAGTGCTGACATGGTCTTAAAGAGACTGAAAAGGAGTGCAATTCATGGGTTTCATGTGACGTCACACAACATTCAAGGCGCCATCTTTAGGATCGACCTGGGAACAACGTTAATTAATGCTACCTGACGATCAGATCAGAAGAGCAGCTAGCTCAGATTTCTGAAAAAATAAAAGATTTCTTGATTGGTTGAGCAAGAAAAAGAAGAAGAGAAAAGTCTTTCTCACATTGAGTGGGTCTCTTATCGCACTGGGATCACTATCATCCCCGCTGGATTAATCAGTTTTTCAATCAAACTTACCTTCAGGCTTTCTCTTTGATTCTTCACCTGTATGATGGGGGAGTAGTGTTCCTATACCCATTATGCGACCTGCAGTATGAAAAACTGATCCGTCATATGCAGATTAAACTGGATGTATTAGATCTTGTCCTCAGCACACTTTCTAAAAACCTGCCTCTTCTGATGTCATACTGTGAACCCTGAAATCTGAAGACAATGAGTCACTGTTGTTTTTCAGTCATTCCTGAACTGTGATTGTTGCAGCCTTAAAAGTCAGATTTCACTGAAGCTTTTTTAACGATGCTCAATTCTGTTCAGCAGAGAGAGGAGATGCCGACAGCTCATCCCAACAATCATAGACAAAACAAGAGCAAACTGCACAGAGCTGCAGAACTTTGTGGACATGTTGGTTCTTGAACATCATTAGAGCAACTTACTTAATGAATCACAGCTTGGGACAGAGGAGGTAGAGAGGAAAATAATGTGCAGTTCCTGGTGCTATTGACATCCGCAGTGGGAACTGATTATGACATAATATAACAGACCTAAAGGAACAATATTTTCAATATCAAAGAAGAGATTTTGATTCGCTTTTAAAAAAAAGGAGGATTGGTTCAATTTGCTCAATCACAACATCCCAACCTCCTGGTGGGACTGGTTCTTCCTCCATGGTTACTTTACTTTAATAATTTGTGTTCATTTCAGAGCTGTTTGTTGTTCTCTTGAAGTTGTTATAGATGACACATCCTCTAGCAGAGCTGTATTTCACACACACAGTAAACAAACTTTAACCTCTGTGACCTCTAAGGTCACAACCTCTCCTCACCCACTCAGCCACTCATTAGTGGCAGCCTGCTTCACTTACTGCTGGTAACACTACACAGGACACACACGCATGCACATACACACACACATGCACATACACACACACATAAGACTAATTAAGAGGCAGTTAGCAGTGAATCAGCGGGGAGCTGTTGATGAATTAATCTGTTGACAAACAGAGGAGAACTATACACCTCTCATCGATAACAGTAACACACATCACAACACAGCAGCATGCACGCAGAGAGTGAAGGCAACACTACACACTGAGCTGAATGCACACCTCCATTCATCAACACATCCATCATTCAGTAATAGATGGACAGAGCAGTGAATAAAGTATGGTGTTTATGATGTCAGAGAGCAGTGCATCACGTAGGGGGGAGAGGAGGGATTAAAAATATGGAGGAATGAAGGAAGGAGGAAAAGGTGCACATTGTTTTTATGTCACTACTTCACAGTCAGATGACCTTTATAATCAATGACCAAGAGATGACAACAACAAACCATAGTCACATATAATGTAACCCATCCTGGGTTTTTAGCGATGTCTTACCCAGATCTAGTTTCTGTTCACTCAGAGATAAGATAAGATTATCAATTAGATTATTTTATCACACATTCGATGTAACCCCACTCTCTAACAGCACTAACTCACATAACATACAGGAAACAATGTTAACAGGAAAGGGACATTACTTATATCAAATAGAGTCTGCCCACTTTGACCTATGGCCTCAAACAGAACATGAACCTCAGGGGCCTCTGTGTTTAAACTCTGTCTTTCTAACATGGCTCCTCATGCTAATATCCATTATCATACTTCATAGGCTGACCTTCGACTGTGTACGTGTAAGATGTCATATAGACATGTGTCATTTAAGTTATATTACAGAGAGGGTGTGGTGTTGTTCTGATTATCCAGAACACCTGGCTGAGGTGGAGTGATACAGAGAGTGAAAAGTCCATGTAATGGTTCTATGAGCATTAATGAAATGCTTCTCCTCAAATCAGATACAGAGTCACTGTGTGAATGTTACACTATGTCAGAGACTAACTGCTCCCTCTGTTTCTCTCTTAGGGCGGCCATTACTGCCTTTGCTGCTCTGCTCTGCACAAGTAAGTTTACATCATCGTAATCATCACCATCACCATCATCATCATCATCATCATCATCATCATCATCATCATCATCATCATCATCATCATCATCACTATTTCCATCATTATGAGGCAGCAGGTCACACTCAATACTCTGCTGCGTACACATTTTGAGTTGATCTACCAACCACTTAACTGATCCATCTATATTTATGGTTTACTACTTATAGTTTAACAAGACAGAGAGATTTACAGAGTCTGAAGACCTTTATTTGAAATATCTTTGGAGGAAGTGTTTAATTTCACAGCAGAGCAAGTGAATGACAGTTTATCTTTTATAGAGAGAGAGGATGAGTGTGTGTCTGCACTGACTGAGGTCGTACGGGGTTAATGAAGGACGTGATGAGTTCAGGTTCACTGTCAAACTAAGGAAATGACACTACCATACGTCAGAGTAATTTAAGGTGATACTGAGAGGGACATACGTACTTGATTTTAGGAGTGCAGACTGCTGGTCTGATGTTCAGCCGAGTTTAACTCACACAGATTTGAGAGCCAGGTGTGTCCCGCTGCAATAAAAGCCCATCAGAGCGGAGACACCTTCATCAGTGTGTCTGTGACCTCTGACACTGCAGGAGGACATCACAACTACAACAACAGTCTCTTTCTAAATGTCACGCAGAACTCATTAAGTTCCAACACACACACATGCACGCAATTCCAGTCACTACTACATATCTTTAATCTCAGAAATGTGTTGTAATGTTGTAACGTGTATGCTCCTCCAGCAGGGGGCACTCTTGTTATTTGTTTCCTCTTCATTTCCAGGCAGCGCACCTGTCTGAGCTGATGGTGTGTGTGTGTGTGTGTGTGTGTGTGTGTGTGTGTGTGTGTGTGTGTGTGTGTGTGTGTGTGTGTGTGTGTGTGTGTGTGTGTGTGTGTGTGCGTGTGTGTGTGTGTGTGTGTGTGGTAATCTTCACACACCTACTTGGTCAGTGTTTGAGAGGTTGTGAATGGAGGAAATTGAGTCTGTTATCTTCTGAATTGAACACACACTCACACTCACACACACATGCATGCACACGCACACTCACAGCTCATTGAAGGATCTTCAGTGACATCAGGTCAGGTGTTGTAGATCCTCTTTGTTTTAGAGGACAGCTGGATGCAGCGTTGTTTTCTGATGCTCCTGTGTTTGTGCAGCACTACACCTCTCTGTCTCACTGAGCCCGTCCTTTGATCTGTTACTTAATCTTACCTTTGAAGCTCGGAGTCCATCTCTCCTTCTTTAAGATCTCAAGAAGCATCTCACAGATATCCTTTCATTACTTTCATTTCCTTAACCGGTGTGACTGTGTTCCCCTCAGGTTGCTTGGTGCATGCTCACAGACCGTGCAGACCTGCCCTGTGACTCCTCTGCA
The DNA here is from genome assembly GCF_009762535.1 of Notolabrus celidotus. Lineage (NCBI taxonomy): Eukaryota > Metazoa > Chordata > Actinopteri > Labriformes > Labridae > Notolabrus > Notolabrus celidotus. The sequence continues at coordinate 10,145,444 of NC_048277.1, forward strand.
GCCTCCCGTCTGTCTGATTCCTCCTGAGGCTGCAGATAAACTCAGATCAGCTCAGGAAACAGAGTCAGCAAACACAGATTCCTCCTCCACCTCCTCTCTGTGTAAACTTTGTGTTTCTTCCTCTCACTCCACCACATCTTGTGCGTACTCTGTGTGGTGACAGAGTGTACACTCCGAGAGGCAGAGATCTGCAGGGCTCCGAGCTCTCTCATGATTTATGCAGTACTCTGCTGCTCTTCATGTCAAAGGCCCAATTTACAGAGAACAGCACGGGGACGGCTCGTTCATAAACCAGAGCACGCTCAGTGTCAGTCTTTGATCTTTAATACAGGGTTTGGATTCAACATAAAGGCAGCAATCACTCTGATATCAACTCATATTTGTACATTTCAGGTACTGCTCATCTTCACGGCATCCACTTTGAATGGTTTACTTTCCTCAAGTACAGTCTGAATGGAGCATATTTTCTATGACAGCACTGATTGTTTGACATCTCATCAAATCTCCCCTCGGTCTGTTTGTCAGCTTTAAAGAGGTGACATGAAACCTTTCAGCATGAGCTCGCTAATCTGATTGCTCAACACTAAGAGCAGCTCTTTGTTTTTTTAAGTCTGGGGACCAGGGCCTCTGTACACAGGGATTTAATTGCTGAGACAAACCAGCACCCCACATGTAGTTTTTAATTCTTCTTGAACAGCATTAAGAGTTTTTGAACTTTCAACCTTCGGTCCAAGCAAAAATAGACTTTTTTATTCAATCCCCTTCCTGTCATAGAGATTAATTAGCAGCTCTTATTCAAGCAACCAAGCCTCACTCCAACTGAATGTAACATGGAGGAGAAGAGCCATCAAAGCTTTTGTTTTTTTGGCCTACACACTTAGCCAACACGCACCTCCTCCAAAATGTAACTACGCGTCAAATCAACATGGACCACAAGCTATGTGATTGATCTGCTAGGCAGCATTGTATTTCCCTCATTTAGACCTTTTCCGAAATCCCGGACATTGGCTGCAAATCGGCCGTGCATTTCATCTCCCCCGAAGTCTCCTCTCTATTCTTCCCTGTAAACAGCAACATGTGACACATGTAAATGAACAAAATATGCTCAGAATCACTGTAAAAACGTAAACACAGATAGTAGCAGGGACGGAAACAGGTGATCAGAGAACAACTATCAGAGAGACCACACTGCCTCAAGCGTTTCGGAGGAGTATTACTGCGTGTCACGGACACATCGACGCAGAAGTATGATGTGCTCATGTCTGCGTCGACCACTGCTGTGTAGGGGCTACACAGAAGTACAAACCAGCCTGTACTGCCCCCGCTGTAGATTGCAGAACAATGAGGCTTCTTGTCCTGACAGACAGAAAGCAGGGACAGAATATGATAAAAAACAAAGAAAGGATGAGTCTGAGAAGAAAAGACGGCGGGAACAGGGCCTGATGCTCCGGGTGGTTTCAGGAAGAACAACATTTCTCAGATGTCAGTCCACATCAGGTTCAGTCATCCAGGACTGAAGTGAACACAAGATGACTGATGTCTGTCCATCTCTCTGCCTCTCTGTCTGTCTGTCCCCTGTTCTTCCCTCTCTCTCTTGTCTGTCCCTCACAGAGGCTAACGTGTCCTTGGCAGTGTTGAAGGGTTACATCTCTGGTCTCCTGCAGCTGTATGAGAACTGGTTCAGTAATGACACTCATCACGAGGCCACAGTTATCTGCAATGCTCTGCTGCGCTGCCTCCATAAGGTCACCCACAGTACTGCAGGCAGACAGGCTCTGTTCTCACAGGGAGGACTCCGCCTGCTGTATCACACCACGCAGGTAATACTGAAGTACACCTGTCCTCCGTTCACCTGGCTATTATGTGCAGTTAAACTGAACTACAGAAACACGTCAGTAAAGTGTCAACAGTGTTTCAGGTGTATCATGGTTACATCACTTAAGCTCCCCGTCCTCAAGCTCTCTCTGTCTGTCCCCATCAGACGTGTTTGCTGAGTAAAGGTCGGGAGTGTTTGGTGGAGCCGTCAGTGCAGCTGATGAGGAAGTGTCTCCCTAAAACTCCTCTGCCTTTGACCTCAGATCAGTCTGCGTACACCTTCCCCCTGCCCAGGAGGTTACATTATGCACCTGCGATAGACACAGCTCCAGGTACAGTTTAACTGCTTACTTCATTTCAACATTCAGCTGGAGACATCCCAGGAGACCTCAGTGTAAGCAGGTTTGAATGTTTCTCTGTTGTTTCCAGATGCGAGCAGTGAGGAGAGTGAGGAGGAGCAGGATGAAGATGACCAGGAAGCAGAGAGCAGAGAATATGTGAGTGTGTTTGGGGTCATCTAACATAGAGACGGCCTTCGTTTCTCACTCTCTTGAATGAACTGCTTGGACTCGTGTTTCTAACTGAATCACCTTCATCACATTCATTTATCCTGAGGAGGACATTTTTCTTTAGACCACACCTTATAAAACTACTATCAGAAATAATTTAAATAACCATAAACCTTTGCTTAAAATGTAAATCATGATGGATATCGTATCCTAAATACTGAACATGTTTTGTATTTAAAGTGCTAACATGACAGTGTCTAATGGGAATCCCAGTAACAACAGAGACCGTTACATATGACATGATATAATTGTAGTAGACGATGTGATGGTGTGTGTTTCTCTGTGTGTTCAGGATGATGACCTGGAGACGGACCTAAACAAACTTCGTCTCCGTCCAGACCCTGACCGACCCAAAGAAACGCTGACTCAGTACGGCAGACTGTGTCCTGAGTTGTTTCATGACTTCCAGGTATACACATACACACACACACACACACACACACACACACATACTCACACAGTGGAGGTGACGTCCAATCTATCCTCAAACTGAAGCGTTAGAATAATTCATGCTGAGCTACTAAGTTAAAATAATCACTGACACACACACTCTGTAGGAACACGCTCTGTAGGAACACACTCTGTAGGAACACACCCTGTAGGAACACACGCTCAGTTAAATGTAGCATGAGACATGACGTTTAGCTCTTTTAGAGATGTGCAGATGACCGTCATGACTTCCATGGCTGTTAGTGCAAAGAGAAATGACTGACGGGAAGCCTGTGTGTGTGTGTGTGTGTGTGCTAGTTTCCAACATAGCCGTGACCATCCAGTCTTTCATGGCTGCTAGGGGTAGACATGTCTAATCATAGTATGTGTAGTGTCCTCTGAAGTAAAGGCTCAGTCTGATCTCACAGTCTGGTTAGTAACTGTTAGTTAGATGTTTTGAAGTTCCCAAACTCAACACTGCTGTGAAGCTGCTCAGTACTGACAAATACAACCTGCAGGAGAGTTAATACCATCCCTCTATTTGTAGCCTCTGTGTGTGTGTGTGTGTGTGTGTGTGTGTGTGTGTGTGTGTGTGTGTGTGTGTGTGTGTGCGCGCGCGTGCGTGTGCGCATGTGCGTGCGTGCGTGTGAGAGAGAGAGAGAGAGAGAGAGAGAGAGAGAGACAGGAATAGCTTCAGTCAGAGATAATGAATGAGAGTCTGGCTCTGTGATAATGTTTCATGTCATGTAAAACAGGATGAATGTGACTCGTCTGATGATGATGAAGATGATGAAGGTGTTAATACCTGACTAATAGGAAGCACATTCATGTAAATGTGTCAGGATGTATTACTTTACGCCCCTAAATTAGAGTCTGTATGTTTCGTAAAGCAGAGGTGGTCTCGGGATAAAAAAAGCAGTGACCTGTAGCAGCATTTCTGTTTATGTTGTCATAGGTCTTAAATGATAATTAATCTACAGTGTGAAAGAAAGAAACAGCAGTGACATCTAGTGGTGACTTCACCAACTACAACAAACGTTAATTTAGCTGTACTCTGTTATTGTGCAGATGAAGTTATCTCAGCTGTGTGAGTACAGATCAAAGTCATAATACATTTACTGATACCGTTAGCATGCCGCTTCATCAGCTGGGATTAATTTCCAAGCCCACTGGACAAGCAGATCTTATAACTGTAAATCCTGATCTTTGTCTCTCAGGAGCTGGACCTGAGCTCAGAGTCAGAGGACACTTCTTCTTCTTCATCATCATCATCATCATCATCATCATCAGCAGCAGCAGCAGCAGCTTCAGCATCATCTTCATCAGACGAAGAGGATGCACTCGCTCCTCGCTCCTCAAGGAGGGACAGGAAGAAGAGCACCTGCAACATGGACCTGTCCTTGTCATCCCCAGGGTCTCACTCAGAGACAGACGTGTCCTCAGAGAGACAAACTCCAGGTCAGAGACACAACAAGTGTTTTTATCATACTGCAACCAGAAGGACATCCAACATCTACCCCAAGACCAACACAGATAAAACAAAATATCTAACTGATGTAAGAACGGGGAGCTCAAACTATTAGAATCAGGCTGTACTCACTGTCTGTCAATGCCTGTGTCCATCAGGCTGTAACATACAAGCTGTAACATACAGGCAGTAACATACATAATGTAACATACAGGCTGTAACAAACAGGCTGTAACAAACAGAAAGTAACATACAGAATGTAACATTAAGGCTGTAACACAAAGGCTGTAACATACAGAATGTAATGAACAGGCCTTAACATAAATAATGTAACATCCAGGTCTTAACATACAGGCTATAACATACAGAATGTAACATACTAAATGTAACATACAGAATGTAACATACAGGCTGTAACATACAGAATGTAACATACAGAATGTAACACACAGGCTTTAACATCCAGGTCTAAACATACAGGCTCTAACATAAAGAATGTAACATCCAGGTCTAAACATACAGGCTCTAACATAAAGAATCTAACATCCAGGTCTTGACATGCAGGCTCTAACATACAGAGCCTAAACATCTAAAAGAAACATCACGGTGTGAGTCTGAATTATTATCATGTGGGATCTCCCGGCCTGAGGACAGTCCTACACCCTGAGTAGACGTCCTGTTTCTTGAACAACAATAAGAGCATTTCCTCTGAACACCTCAGACTACTGAGGTGAACATCAAAAACCCCTTTTTGTTTTGTCACACTCTATTTCTCTCTCTCACTCTCTCTCTCAGCACCTCCTCGTTCAGAAGCTGCTGATTTTAATTGTTGCAGGAACTTTCTGAGCACCAGCCCAAGCTTCAGGAGTTTAGTGAGAGAGACCAGGTATGCTGACACACTCTATCACCTGTGTGTGTGTGTGTGTGTGTGTGTGTGTGTGTGTGTGTGTGTGTGTGTGTGTGTGTGTGTGTGTGTGTGTGTGTGTGTGTGTGTGTGTGTGTGTGTGTGTGTGCGCGTGTGTGTCACAAGTCCTGAAAACCAGACATCAGGACTCAGGTTCTTTACCCTTATATTATAACACCTTATTCACTCACCTGTTCCTCCTGAAGCTACATACTATCACTCTGGATTAGTGTTTGAGAGCTAATTTAAAGCAGACTAACTGGGTTGATAATCTGCCTCAGCTGTCAGTCTGTTATCTCTGTCTTTCTAATGGGACACTGTTAGCATCAGTCTGGACTTTCTTTAGACGTCCACATTGATCCATCAGCCTCACCTCTCTCTCTCTCTCTAAGCTGTTTTCCTTTGAACTCTGACCCCTGGTTGTTCCTCTGTAGGGAGGAAGCTCCCTTAGGTCAGAGAGTGGGGGATCAGGATGCTAAAGAGGAGGGAACAGAAGACTCCCACCACCGTACAATGATCGACAGGTTATTGGAGCAACACGGAGCTTGTATCCCCCACCATAACCCCAAACTGTACCGCAATGTAGCTGCCAAAACCAGATCCGTCCCTGGCTTCAACATCCTGGCCTTCCCTGATTTCTGGGGCCACCTCCCCCCTCCAGGACATGAAGCTATGGCCCCCCGCAGACCCAACGTCCAGAGGTACGGAGAGCTCACACAGGAGGGGGGTCTGATTTTGCTCAGGTTAGATCAGGAACACAGAGAGTGGCTGTAGGAGCGATGTGTTAAACATTTACAGATGTGGTTTTATACTTTTCTTACTCTAATAACAAATATTAACGTTATGGGACCGTCTAATCCACATTCTAAAATCAGAGATCGTTCAGAAGTGTGGTTAAGAGTGAGCCTACAGCATGACGTCTTCATGCAGCGCAGTACCTGAACACCAGGTTTTCTGTGGGGAGTAATCTGAGGCTGTGTGACGGTTTGGTTTGTGGGTGACTCACAAAAGGAACAGCAGCCTAAGAGGGACATTTCATCTGTCAGTCCTCCATCACCCTCCCTCTCTGTATGAAGAGTCATCTCTGTGCTGCTCTCCTCTGATCTCTTTCTCTCTTCACACTCTTTATCTTTTGTTCTCTCCTCCCTGTCCTCCTCCTCCTCCTCCTCCTCCTCGGTCCTGATTGTCCTCTCACTCATTACTGTCTTCCCACACTCTGTAGTCCATCTCTGCGTCTCTGTCACTTCCCATTATTCCTCCATCTGTTCTTTTATTACTCCATCCTCCTCCTCTCCAGCAGATGTGACAGCTCATTCTGTAGCCCTGTCGTCTTCAGATTGCTCTGTGACTCCATCTCTTTCTTCATTTATCCTCTCTCTGGGTTTTTTATTCCCTCTGTTACTCCATCAGTCCCTCTGCTGTGTTTCTCTCTCTATGTGAGCTCAGTGAGAGGTCAAACAGATAAATAAACACTGCACTAACAGGGGTCTGTGTATGTGTGTATGTGTGTAAGTGTGTATGTGTGGGTGTGTGTGTGTGTGTGTGTGTGTGTGTGTGTGTGTGTGTGTGTGTGTGTGTGTGTGCGTGTGTGCGTGTGTGTGTGTGTGTGTGTGTGTGTGTGTGTGTATGTGTGTGTGTGTCTATGTGTCATACACAGTTATTCTGCAGAGACACAATCTGTGTGCTCTGACACACATTCAGAGGAGCTTTGAAGAGGTCTCTGTGATAAACTCTGTAAATTTGACTCTTCATCTCTCTGCTGATTGCTGAGAGTCACGGTTTGATATTGTGTGAGTGATCTCTGTGAGGCAGCAGCAGGTTGCTGTAAACAGCTTTTTAGAGGGACATTACCTGGATTCACTCTGACTCCTCAGGCGTGAGCTGATTCACCTAACCACACACGAACCTTTCGAAAAATGACTAATTTGACCCAACCCATGACCAATCTGATCTTCATCACCCTTAGTTTGATTCTTATAACGTGACTTTAGTCAGCAGAGAGAGAGAGACGATGTTTCACTGGAGCCAGTTGATAAAGCTATGATCCTAAAGATGGCAGCTACAACAAATGAAGTCACATAATTGATATCCATTAACTTTCAGCACATTCTGGATTTACCACAGAGTCTCCTCCAGCTGGACATCCCTGGAAAACCTCCAAAGGGAGGCGCACACAAAGTTAACGTCCTAATCAGATGCCTGAACCTCCTTAACTTGCTCCCCACATACAGCTCTATTCCGAGCTCCTTCTGGATGTCTGAGCTCTTTACCTCATCTCTAATGTCGTGTTCACACCAAACAGGAACAATCATGCTATTCGGGTATATACTAACACAAAAATGTTTACTCGCTCAATTCGTGCATCAAAATCATGTGTACGTGAGTGCCCATGGCACAAATTTTCACAAGAGGGGAGGGGTTCCCTTCAAATGCCACTCCAGTCAGTTGTCATCAAAGAAGGTTGAGCTTGACTACAATGAATGGTGAAGCCGGTTATGCTAAAGAGGGCAGTGCTAACTTCCTAGTACAACTGATAGCTGGAATCAAGTAGCAGACAGAGGTTTTCACAACTCACCAGACAATCCAACCTCCTCACGCATTTTCCTCAAAGTGAGCTCCTGTTTATTCCTGATCCCATAAAAGGTAGGTAGTCTCACAAAGTTCATGGAAGCACAGACATGTAATCAATTTGTCCTAAATATTCCAGATGAGTTAACCAACAGCTGTCCTTACGTCACATCATACGTCACTGGATTGAGTGGCTATCGCGTCACGAAAGATTCGCTGGAGTACAGATTTTTCAAGTTGACAAGAACTTGCATCCACTCGCGTCTTTGCATTGACTTTATAAGTAATTCATTCACGCAAATTGTGTTTTTCACGCTTGTTGTGAACACGTAAGGCTGAGCTCAGACATCCTGCAGAGGGAACTAATTTCAGCCTCTTCTGTCTGCAACCTCGTTCTACTCAAAGCTCGTGATCACAGGTGAGGGTCAGAACAAGGAGCGATTGTTACATGGAGAGCTTTTCCTTCAGTCTCAGTTCCCTCTTCACCACATCAGTCCAGTGCAACACCCACATTACTAATGACATCACCAACCCACTTCACAACCCTGTCTAAACTAACCTAACAACAGAGGAGGAGGACCAGAGAATGCTACAACACTCAGGAGTGTATCAGTCTTTCATCTCTAGAATGAAGAAATGATTAGTGATGTGTGTGTGTGTGTGTGTGGATGAAGAGATGGATAGGCTTTACGTTGATTAAAGGTACAGCAAAGATTTCTGTCAGCTCACTGGATCAGAGCTGACTGCTTTCATTTCTTCTTCTTGAGACCAGCAGCACAAAAAACAGACATTAATCAAATCTCTGTGTGTATGTGTGTGTTTGTGTGTGTGTGTGTGTGTGTGTGTGTGTGTGTGTGTGTGTGTGTGTGTGTGTGTTTGTGTGTGTGTGTTTGTATGTGTGTGTGTCTTTTTCAGACTTAAAGTGTTTGAAGACATCAGACGTTTCCTGAATACTGATGACATCATCAACCAAGTGGTGTTTGACCTGGAGGACAGCAGGTAGACACACACACACACACTCGTGTATATTTTATGATATTGACAGTACAGTATATTTTCACTCTTGTTGTTGTTGTTGTTGTTGTTGTTGTTGTTGTTGTTGTTGTAATGAGACATGTTCTGTCCTCAGTCTTCCCTGTCCGTCTGACTCTCTGAGGTTCTTCTCAAAGTTTGAAAGTGGGAACCTGAGGAAGGCTGTGCGTGTCCGCAGGTACAAACACACTGCACACTGTGACTTGTTGACCCTTCAGCACGCTGTGAGCTCACAGACAGAAACTCAGTGTGTCTTTGTCTGAGCTCACCTCACCTCGTCTCCTGTCCTCTCCTCCTTCTATCATGCTCCTTTCTCTCTCTCTCCTCCCGTGCAGGTATGAGTACGACTTGATCCTGAACGCTGACGCTAACTGTGCTCAGCACACTCAGTGGTTCTACTTTGAGGTCAGTAACATGGAGCCGGACATCCCTTACAGATTCAATGTCATCAACTGTGAGAAGATCAACAGCCAGTTCAACTACGGTGAGGAACCTGTGTGTGTGTGTGTTAGGTGTTTGTGAGTTGTGAGTTGAGCTAATCTATCTCCATGACCCCAGTGCAGGTTTTGATTTAAAGAATAATTATTAATGTGAAACTGTACACTGTGTTTGAGTTTCTCACCGCTCTTTGAGGTCACTAACATATCAACTTGACCAGAAACAACAACAAGAGTAATTATGTATTTATGTTTTTGAACTTTGACCCTGAAGATGACATCTTCTGGAGTTTTTACGTGTTGGTGCTCTCTGTAGGCCATAACTTCAGCATAAAGCTGTAAACTGGTGTTGTAGTAAAGGGCTTATCATTCCTGAACATCTGTTTGACTTCCTGATGGGGGGCTGATGCTGAAACGCTCCAAGTGTTTGGAGGTCTGTGTGACCTTGACATGAAAATAAAGGATTATTAATCGTCTCATAGACAGAACTGGGAGTTTTTCTTCTGCTCTGCCTTTTTGTACATCCCAATCCAAACAGACCTTGAGAATACTGCACTTTCTTTTAAACACCGCAAACACTCTTTCATTGTGTGTGTGTGTGTGTGTGTATGTGTGTGTGTGTGTGTGTGTGTGTGTGTGTGTGTGTGTGTGTGCCTGTGTGTGTGTGCCTGTGTGTGTGTTTAAGCAATCTTGGTTGTTATAATTTTCCATAAGAAAACCATAAATTAATTCAGCAATCTATTTATAACTTTGACCGTGTGAGTTTGTGCGTGTTTTTGTTTTTGTATATGTGTGTTTGTGTGTGTGTGTGTGTGTGTGTGTGTGTGTGTGTGTGTGTGTGTGTGTGTGTGTGTGTGTGTGTGTGTGTGTGTGTGTGCGTGCATACTGCAGGGATGCAGCCGGTGCTATATTCAGTAAGAGAGGCTCTGGAGGGTAGACCTCACTGGATCAGGACTGGATCTGAAGTTTGTTATTTCAGGTGAGAGTCAAATGCAAGGATCCACCACTACCTAAACATCCTTGTTCATGTGCTTGTGTGTGTGTGTGTGTGTGTGTGTGTGTGTGTGTGTGTGTGTGTGTGTGTGTGTGGTTGGAGGGGAGCTGGACTTGTCATCAGTTGGTTACATACAGTTCATCTGATGAGCTTGTCTTTAAACTGTTAAAGGGAATACCTGGAGAGAACTTCCCAAAAAGGACAGCTGTCTGACCAGGGATTCAAAACCATAGTCTTCCTGCTGTGAGGGAACAGTTCTAACCACTGAACCACCATGATCTTCAGTCTACACCTTATTTAGTCCAGTCTGCTTTGTTGATCTTCCAGAAATCACTTCTGTTCAGCTCAAGGTCCGAAGACATTGACTTTCTACACTCTGACCTTCAGCATCACCTTCAAACACCGGGAAGACGTCTGCTACATCGCCTACCACTACCCCTACACCTTCACTGCTCTCAAGGTAATCTATCCATCCATACATCATCCAACCATCCATCCATCCATCTATCCATCCATCCATTTATCATGCATCATCCAACCATCCATCCAACTACTAGCCATCCATCATCCATCCATCATCTAGTAATCCGTTTATCACATATCATCCATCCATCTATAATCCAACCATCCGTCACCTTTCAATCATCCATCTATCCATCCATGCATTTATCATCCATCCATCAATCTATTTATCACCCATCATCCATAGATCCTCCATCCATCAATCAATTCATCCATCAATCCATCCATCACACATTAATCCCCTTATCACTCATTATCTCCCCATCCATCCATCCATCCATCCATCCATCCATCCATCCATCCATCCATCCATCCATCCATCCATCCATCCATCCATCATCTTTCCATCCATCCATCCATCCATCCATCCATCCATCCATCCATCCATCCATCCATCCATCATCTTTCCATCCATCCATCCATCCATCCATCCGTCCATCCATCCATCATCTTTCCGTCCGTCCATCCATCCATCCATCCATCCATCCATCCATCCATCCATCCATCCATCCATCCATCCATCCATCCATCATCTATCAATACATGTATCATCCACCCATCCGTCACCTTTCAATCATCCATCTATCCATCCATGCATTTATCATCCATCCATCAATCTATTTATCACCCATCATCCATAGATCCTCCATCCATCAATCAATTCATTCATCAATCCATCCATCACACATTAATCCCTTTATCACTCATTATCTACCCATCCATCCATCCATCCATCCTTCCATCCATCCATCCATCCATCCATCCATCCATCCATCCATCCATCCATCCATCCATCCATCCATCCATCCATCCATAACCTATCAATCATTCATCCATCCATCCATACATCATCCGTCCATCCTGTATGTGTATTACATGATGTCTTGTATTCTCTTACTGTTGATCAGCCACAGACTCATACACACCATCTGTCTCTGAGTGACACCTGACATTGGTGCTTTCTCTGTCTGCTGGTGAACAAACTAACAGTGTGTGTTATTAGCTGAAGCTGCAAAGCAGATCTACAGTATGAGAGTAAGGAAAGCCATCAGAGCATGATCCAAACACATTTCCATCTATGATTTATTGAGCCCATTAACACTGGATATCCTTTAACATCAAAGACACCGCAAACATGAAGACATTCATCATCGTCTCATTGAGAATGAAACCATCTGATATCTCACAGCTGGCTGCCTCAGCTCATTAAAACACACTTTAAATCATGCACAGTGAAGCAGTCACTGTCAGGAATCTGCTTTTCTCTGCTCTTCAGAGTGAACTCATGGAGCCTCCTTCAAAGATCTGCTGTTTCATTGTTTAAATAATTCATGTGTTCACTCCCCTGGATCAGTTTAAACATGTTGCTATGGAAATGTAATCAGGGGATTAGTGTAGGGTCATGAAACAATGATTATAACGCAGGTATCCTGCAGTTAATCAAAAAGAAGATGTCACCATGATTCTGGTATCATTTTTGATCTTGTGTGTGTGTGTGTGTGTGTGTGTGTGTGTGTGTGTGTGTGTGTGTGTGTGTGTGTGTGTGTGTGTGTGTGTGTGTGTGTGTGTTGTCTCAGGCTCACCTGAAGGAGCTGCAGAAGTCTGTGGATCCGTCCACAGTGTTCTTCAGGCAGCAGGCTCTCTGTGGGACTTTAGCTGAAAACCCCTGCTCTCTGATCACCATCACAGCCTGTCCAACCAGCCGCAGCTGGAGAGACATGCACCAGCTCCGTGAGTACTGTCTCAGTGCAAAAGTCCAAAAAACTGTTTTTATTGACTCTAGCCACTTTGCTGACAGCACACTGCACATAACTGTCAGTTACTTAAAGCGACAAATGCACATATTTATATTTTTATGTAGGTAAATATTTATTTGTAGTACTTTTTAAGTATTGTATTGTATAAGTGTTGTATTTATTGATAGATTGAAAACTGCTGTATGGAAATGCTGCCAAACAAAGTTTTGTTGTATCTCTTTTGCAATGAAAATAAATTGCCTATCCTATTTAGCCACATCATTTACCAATATGATGTTAACATAAGCTAATGGTTTTTCCTCAAGGAGAAGCAAAATGTGCTGAACTCTTTTCAGTGAATTGATTTGACATGACGTGTGTGATCTGGTTGTCTTTTGCGTTGCTCATGTTAGTCAAAGTTAATAATGATGAGTAAGAAAACGGGTAATAAGTGTGTGTGAGTGTTTGTAGAGTGTACTGGTGTGTGTGAGCTGCAGCAGTGTGTCCTGACAGTGACAAATATCAGAGCGCTGTGTTTGTTTCTCTCTTTAATTGAAGCCAGTGATCCTTAGCTGCTGAAGTATGAAGAAATCATATGAGATTCATGATAGCATAGCCACATTAGCATAACATCTCAACAAACTGCTGTATCTTCTCCACACTGGAAGCTTTTGCAGAGAAATGATGCAGTTTCATCTCGTTATTGTTGGAGAGGCTCAGCACAGTCAGAGCCTCAGGCTGGAGAACAGTTGATTTATTACTCCAACATTTTTATACCAACAGTTTGATTAAAGGAGCTTAGATGTGCTCAGGCTTCTTCTCAGTGTGCACGATGTACCTCTAAATATCCTAGTACATAGATCTGAAGGACATTCCTCTCAATGTTAGTTGTATGTAACTGATTTTTGTAAGAAATAAATTAAAATAAGACCGTTTCACACTTGCACTACTGAAAGGTTCTAGAAAATGTCAGCACAATTTTGTTATTCACACATGTCCCTCACAGGCAGTTGGACATTGGGGGTGGAGTGGTCTCAGTAGGTGAGACATGAAGTACAAATGATGCTACAGTAGTCTCTTTGTAATGTCTATAAGTTGGCGGTGAAGCAGAGTCTGACTCTGTGCGGACAGTGTTTGTCTTTCTATCAATACTGCATGTGATTGGACGTATTCACAGTATCAGTGAATGAGAGGAGAAGAACATGCTGGGAGCAGCAGGTGAAGCAGCCTCAATACTGCACACAGATCACACCAGTCACATGATATAAACCCTGCCCAATCACTCACTGTGAATCTAGCTGACTTTTACCTGCTGTCACCCTGACTTTTTGTAGAAATGTTACCTGGGGGATGGCAGGAAAAAGTCAGGGTCTGATCAGGTAATCTGGGCTCCGATACCTGAGCTCAAGGGCTTTTAGCCATTAGTTAAAGATCTTTGGTTTCCACAATGTTGATGTTGGATGGATGGATGGATGGATGGATGGATGGATGGATGGATGGATGGATGGATGGATGGATGGATGGATGGATGGATTGCTGGATGGATGGATCGACAGATGGATGGATGGATGGATGGATGGATGGAAGGAAGGATGATGGATTGATGGATGGATGATGGAAGGATGGAATGATGGATGGATGGATGGATGGATGGATGGATGGATGGATGGATGGATGGATGGATGGATGGATGGATGGGTGGGTGGGTGGGTGGGTGGTCGAATAGATAAATGAATGATGGATGGATAGAATATGGATACATGTTGGATGGAAAAATAAGTAAATGGATTGAAAATGGAAGGATGGATGGATAGGTGGATGGATGATGGGTAAATGATTTATGAATGGATGGATGGATGGATGGATGATGGATGGGTGAATTGACAGATGTCTGGATGGATCGATAGATAATGGATAAATGATGGATGGATGGATTATGGATGGATGGATGATTGATTGATAGATGATGGATAAATGATGAATAGATGGATATGATAGATGGATGAATGGTGGAAAGATAAATGGATGATGGATTGATAGATGATGGATGAATGGATGATTGATGTATGAATGAACGTATGTCTGGATGGATCGATGGATGATGGATGGTGAAAGGTTGGAGTTAATTGATTATGGATGAATTGATGTATGCGGTCCTCTGCTCCGTCCTCTCTCCTCTGCTCGTCGGTGGTAGATTTTAATTATCAGACATCATCTCGTTGAACCTGAATCGGCCTCCAGGTGACACAATCTGAACCAGGACAATGTCTCTGTCACACGTCATGCTCTCCCTCCTCTCTTCCTCTCTGTCTCAGTTCCTCTGGTTAGTCTCTGTTAAAGGAGATATTAAATCATTGATTCATTATGTACAAAGAAGGAGGAGAGCATGTGTTACTGTGTGAACAGGAGAGTCACAGACGCAGCAGGACAGACTACAGAGCTCCAATCATCAGCTTCCTGACGTCCTCATCCCACAGGGTGCTGGTGTTTAATCTTTCATGGGTCCGGGTAGATTTGTGGTTTAAGAGAAAACAAACATTTTCTTTCTCATGCAGCTCTTTAAGCTTTTTCCCTGAGATCTCTCTCAGTGACACATGCAAGTACAACCTACCACATCATGCTAGAAACACATCCTGGTTATTTTTTGATGTGAAGAATTTGAACCCAAGTCCTCCAATAACACCATATCTTCAGAGACACTGAAAGACGAACAGTTGAGATTTTAATTTCTGTGCACTAGAAATAATAATGAGAAAAACTATCAAATACAAAGAAGAAATTAGAAGAAAGGACAGTTATCAAGGAAAGAAACTGTAAATTGCACAGCAGTGGTGTACTCAGGGGAAGCAAGGGGGCTATGGTCCTGTTTGAACAAACACCCTGGAGGAGCCCTCTTGAATTCCCCATGAAGATAAAATGCTCCAGTGCTCTCTCTGTAGAAAACACATGAAAAATGCTCTGATAGCTGCCCTGAGAAAGTGCCCCATGGGTGCCCTGAAGCTGTTAAACACAGCATAGGATCATGAAGGCAGTTGTGATGAAAAATAAGCTGACATCATCTCACAGTCTGAAGCTAATGGTCCAGAACTATAGGCCTGACTTCATCACCACAGACCAGGGGATGAAGCTCCATCAAAGACACTGATCAGAGCCCAGACAGACTGCTGTCCACTTACACTGTCATAATGCAGGACATCTGTCTGCTAGACCAGTGAGCTGAGACATGGGAGAGACTGGGAAAACAGGTTCTGGTTCTGCTCAGTCAATGTGAAAGCATCATTCAAGGTTACACAGCTATAACGCTGTACGTTCAGGTATATAAACACGGAGAAGAGACCTTTGAAATGCAGATTAAATGTCTGACATTTTAGTCAATGTGAGGTGAGATGTTTGGTGCTGTGGGATGAGAAGACATGGTTAGCTAAGCTTTAGCTGAGAAAGCCTGGTCAGTGCTGTCGACGGCTGCACACTGCTCTTAGTCTGACGGTTTATATGATGTATTTTTGAAACAGTGAAACACAGCAAACATGTCTGTCAGCAGCTCAAACATCTTATTAAATTGAGCTCTGAGCTCAGTTTAGAAACACCTCTGTTCTCTTAAAGTCACAGTTTGATCCCTGATAACAGGTGACCGGAAAATATGCTGATAACTGTGTGTCTCTGCAGGTAATCGTCCGTGCATCGTGCTGACAGCTCGGGTCCATCCAGGTGAGTCTAATGCCAGCTGGGTGATGAAGGGCACCCTGGAGTTTCTGTGCAGCAGTGACCCAGTGGCTCAGAGTCTGAGGGAGGCCTTCATCTTTAAAATCATCCCCATGCTCAACCCTGACGGAGTGATCAATGGCATGTGAGTGAGAGACATTTACACATGACGGTGACATGAGACCAAACTTGAACACTCTTATGATCACAGTCTGCATTCAGAGCTTTTATTTTGAAGTGGTTTGTTAAGCTGCTTCAAATAAGAGATCAAGTAGTCTACTTATAGAAAAGGTATTAATGTGGCTCTAAAAGAGGTGCAGCATTAACTTCTGCTGTCTGGAGTGATCAGGAATAAAGTCAAGTCTGTGGTATATTTCTACATAGAGTGTACGCTCGCACCGACATCAGTGTTTGAGTTTGTTAAGATATCTGAATGACACAACTCTGAGATGAAAATACTTCACACAGTCAGCAGATGAATCTTTAACACTGAGACAGTCATGGAGATATAGAGACGAGTTTTTACAGTCACAGCATTAAGTTTGACTGTTTGTATGAATGCAGAGGAGAGAGGAGGAACAGGAAGTACTGTTGATCTGAAAACGTAGTGCAGTAGATAAGCTGTGAGTGTGACTGTAAGTGGTTTAAAGAGACGATGTGTGACTCTGAGTCAAATGAACAGGCTTGTCACTAGAGGGGTCAGATGAGTTTGCTGACCCGTTAGATTAATCCGTCCTGGTCCTCCTTGCTGGATTCTGGGCTGCATCTGTCTCAGTCTTCACATCACTGAGATACATAGCCCCACACAGTCACTCATTCATGCAGACAGACCGACAGCAGACAGCAGGATCTAACTTTGTGCTGGAGCAGGTTGTGTATACCTGTGTGTCCCCTCTGTTTGTGTGTGTAGATGAAGTGTCTCCACAGTGAGGCTGCTGTCACAGTTTCATACTCAGCTTACTGCTGGTCAGTACTGATCGTCTGCAGCTCACAGCTGAGGACGCTGCAGTAAATACAAGGACATCTGAAGCATGCAGCCCTGTGCACACCAGAGATGTACCTCACCAACATCCCTCTGACTCTTTCCAGTGTTCCTCCTCTCTTCATGCTGTCTGAACTTGATGGAAACAGAAGAGGACATGAACAATAAACCATCCAAACACTGTGCACTGTGCACTGGGCGCACGCGCGTGTGTGTGTGTGTGTGTGTGTCTGACATTTCACAGGCATTCGTTTGGACACTGCAGGGCTTTACTGGTCGTGCCGTCAGCTCTCTGTTCTCTTCGTCTCGGCTTGTGTCTCAGAGCTTTATCTCAGTGTGAACAACAAAACAACTCTTCACCTCTCATCGGCTGCTGCTTTGTGTGGATGTTTCCACACAGACCACGGTCTCATAACCCATCATCCCTGTGTATTCCATGTGTATAATATCAAACGGGTCAAAGATGAGCAGAGTAAATCTCTGGCATGGTCAGATGTTTAATCCGCTGTTTGAATGAAGGATGAATATTTAACTAGAGACGGTGTGATGTGAAGATACTATGGGAGTTTCTCTGAAGTTTGGACTCTACTGAGAGGACTTTACTCCCCCTGTGGAGGTCAGACTTCAGTGGTTGAGTCAGTTCTGTTGGTGTGTGTCAGGTGTCTTAAATGAACACACACACAGTGAGAGGAGACTTCCCCCATTGCATAAACTGCACCATGAAGCACAGCTCTCTGCCTGTGAGCTCATCTCTGCGGCTTAAAGTATGAAAATAGAGACGTATATTTAATACTGTCACCACTCAGACACTCATGTTTCCTTTATGCTGGGATGGATGTTGAACATTTCATCCACTGCTGATGTTCAGTCTGTTCTCGGTCCACCTGTCCTGTAGCCGTCTGTACCTGTATGCGGGCGAGCTATGTGTTTATAGTTTGTGACATACAGTACACCTTCCTCCAAAAGTCCCATCTTTCTACGAAGTACTCTTCTTTACTGGGTTTTGCTGGTCTGGCACTGCTCAATACTGTCCCCATGGTTTCTGTGGGTACTGCAATGTTTGGTGCATATCTGGAAACCTGCAGAAATACGGAACAGATGTATGAACAGAAGGCTCTGACTGTGTGTATAGACACAGATCATTAATGGGCCTTTTTTCTGTGTGTAACCTCTGTGTGTGTGTGTTTGTGTGTGTGTGTGTGTGTGTGTGTGTGTGTGTGTGTGTGTGTGTGTGTATGTTCTCAGGAGCCGCTGTGACCTGAACGGTGAAGATCTGAACCGTCAGTGGTGTACACCTGATGCCTCCTTCAGTCCCACCATCTACCACACCAAAGGCTTCCTCTACTACCTCAACAGCATTGGACGAACCCCCCTGGTGAGAAACACACACACACACAAACACACACACACACAAACACACACACACACACACACACACACACACACACACACACACACACACACACACACACACACACACACACACACACACACACACACACACACATACACACACAAACACACACACACACAAACACACACACACTGTGCCCCTCTATCTAAATGAATCAGAGGGCTTTAAAGAAAGGATTGTCTTCAGATGATGAATCCTGCATGTCTGATAACAACCCTCACTGTTCATGTCTTTCACCAGTAATGGCGTGTGTCCAGTTTATATATATGCATTAAAAAAGACTTATTAACAGTGAGATAGAATGTTTGGGGAAATCCATCACATATGTTATCAAGGTATGATGGTCTGTGTAATAAAAGTTTAAAGATCAGAGCTTTACTCTGTATAAAGTCTGGAGCGTCAGCTTCACTTTGCAGTTTTGTGCCTGAACACTGGTGGGCAGTGTGATTTCTATGCTTGTCAGATCGCCACTTTCTGGTCCCCCTACAGTATCTGCTAGTGTGTGCACAGCATGGGTTCAGAGTCTGATGTGTTATGTTGGAGTTGCAGCAGTTTTTGCACAGAAGAAAAGAGAGGAGGTGTCGGAGGAGAGGGGATTAACTAGCGCTGAATCAGTGCAGGTGGAGGATGGGGAACTGTTTTTGAGCACATTCGGTTTAATGCCTCCCAGCGAACCTATCACAGGGCTTGTAGTCTGTGTTGTTACATATTCACAGAGATGTACATTAGGCTACTAACATACCTGGCTCTCTGTGTAGGTACAGGGCTATGTGAACCTGCAGCATAAATTTGATGCAAAAGTTCAGACCGGGCTTCAGGATATCACTCCTCTGTCTCACATTAACTGATGTGTTGGCCACTTCCTGTGTAACAGTGAATAATCTAAACAGACTCTGTCAGAGGGGACCTTTCGGTACATAATTGTTAATTCATAGTTCATAAAATATTTTCACGACTAATATAATTTTTTTTCATGGTCCAGTATCTCCATCCAGCAGTGTCTCACTCTTAGCCACCCCTCACCTCTGTCTCAAATGTCTTGACTCTACTCAGAGACTAAACTGCAGTGTTAAGACTTTGGGTCACTTAGTGAGGGGAATGGGTCAGGGTGTTTGTGTTGCACTACACAGCATGTTGTGATGTTGTGCGCATGTGCGGCTCCTGCAGGTAAGCGTCTCGCTGTGTTACTTATGCGCATGCGCGACCACTGCAGGTTTACACTTTCACCTGAACCATCGTCAGGAGCACACAGCCTGTTGGTAAGTTAAAGTGCTGTCTAATAATGTCCAGATATGTGTGTACCGTAGCGTTGCCACGCGGTGTTAGTGTGGGTTGCTGCATCGATGGGCACCGGGTTGTTTTCTGTACTCTTTAACCTGTAGCGTCCGGCTAACGGCGTTAGCCGGACTGAGCACTTGTTTGTCACACCGGTAACTGGCAGTGATGACAGCAGATGTCTTGGTACAGTCCACTGCGGTGCCGAGTTATGTTTGGTGATCGGTTCTTTTGTGTTTGATACTTTTGTGACAACTCGTGTGGTTTTGTGAGCACTGTTTACATGCAACCGATCGTAGCGGCAGAGAGCTGCTCTGCGCATGCTCAGTGGTAACTAAGCACACTGGGTAATGTAGTCCACTGTTGTTCATGTCAGCTGCTACACTGTTGGTTCTAAAGGCTTCTTTGGGTTGTGTGTTTGTGAGAGTAACATACTGTAACACTTCACTTTATGCATTTATTGTTTTCAGGTTTTTGACCTGTGGTCAAAGTAGTTTAAAATAAACAATTAAGGACAAAACACGAGTCGAAAACATTGTGTGATTCCTGGCATGCCTGTTCGGAGGGCAGAAGAGTAGATATCCGAACAGTCAAAAACCATGGGCCCAATATTCAATGAATAGCAGGCCAGAAGACCAGTGACGTAACTGAAGGCTACTTAAACTTCCGACTGAAGCTAACAGCCCACCCATAAAGTTGTCTGTCCATTCTCAAATCTACTGGCGGACGAATAAACCAAGTGAAAGCCAAAAGAAAAGGCAGTAAAAGGAGTATACGTTCGATTAACACCAGAAAAGATAACAGGATGTCAGCAACAGAGGAGGAACTGGAGAAGCTGAAGCAGAAGCGTTCAGCAGCCCAGACTACGTTCACCAAAAGAGCCAACCATCTCACTTCCAGAGTTGATGCACTGGGAGAAAGTGAAATGAGAAGTGAGTGGAGGAACTTTAAAGCAGAGCACTCCAGAGTCAGAGATGCTGGGTTTGATTATGCCGCGGCCCTGAGAGAAGCGGACAGCGAAGAAGCTGAAAGGATGGCGGATAACATCGACAAGAAAACAGCGGAATGCGACTGTAAGTACGATGGAACCGAACAGATCGTCCTGAGGAGCTTCTGGACCAGGTTCGCCGAGGAGGAAATTGCTACTCTCGCTAAAGAGGCGGAGTTAGCCATGGACCAGGCCGAGGCTACCAACCAACAGCAGATGACCAGGAGACAGTGCGAGCTATTGAGTAGAAACCTGGAACGGGAGGTCTACGAACTCGAAAAAGGATTGAATGAGTGGATAGACTTGATTCCTAGAACCAAGGTAACAGAGTCCAGAGACCGTATTAGGAAGCTGAAAAAACGGCGTGAAAAACTACGTGACGAGTGGACATGGCAAAGCAGGTCTCAGGACTGGAACCAGTCCGATGACGAGGAGGAGCAGATGGGGTCAAATGGTGCGATAGATCAGGACAAAGGGCGCAAAGAATCCGGAGAGCAAGTAGCTGCTGTCGGTGCTCAACCTGAACCTGATCAGAACTATCGTGTGGACTCTCATCCCCCTGCCCAGCCTGGCTTGCCCAGTGTACCCCCCAAACTCAGCTATGGTGTACTTCCTAATGCAGCGAGCACACCACGTGGTGCCTTTGACACACTGCAACGTGAACCCGGCTCATATCCCAGTCTGCACCACTTCAAGCCCCAGATTAGCCTAGAACGAGCACGCCTGCCCATGTTTGCTGGTAATACAAGAGATTACTACCGCTGGAAAGCCGACTGGGAGGACTTGGAACAGCTTGGAAACCCCCACGGGTTGGAAAATGTGAGAAAACTCCATCTTCTAGGCAGCCTAGATGACAAAGTCAAAAGGGATCTTGTGTTGTCCAGCTGTGGATCCACCAACGACGTGTTCAGGCTCCTGGACAACAAGTACGGGAACAAGCAAAGAATAGTGTTGCTGATCTCGAAAGAAGTGCAAGGACTTCCCCCTGTCAAGGGAAACCACCCTAGAAAGACAATTGAACTGATTCAGGCCGTGGAAAGAGCTCTGTTTGACCTCCAAGTCCTAGGTGAGGAGGATGCTGTAAAGAACCGAGTGGTGGCGCATTCGATTGAGAGTAAACTACCTGAGTCCCTCAAAGAAAAGTGGCTAACACAGAAGAATGACCCTGGAAGTGGTTTCTCACCACGTAACCACTTTGATTGTCTGCTGCAGTTCTTAAAAAAGCAGGAAGACATTCTTGAGGAGTTGGACCAGCTACAGCCCAGCCCAGCTGATAATCCTGAGAGGTCAAATGAGAAAAGAAAGGAAAAGAAAGCTTTCACCAGAGCCACCTTGGGAAACTCTCAGAAAGGCTCTCA
Source organism: Notolabrus celidotus (assembly GCF_009762535.1). Classification (NCBI taxonomy): domain Eukaryota; kingdom Metazoa; phylum Chordata; class Actinopteri; order Labriformes; family Labridae; genus Notolabrus; species Notolabrus celidotus. The sequence continues at coordinate 10,167,637 of NC_048277.1, forward strand.
ACCTGGCTCGTGCATTGCGTGTGGAGATACCGGGCATGCAGGCAGGCTGTTTGCTTGCACAGTCTTCAAGAAGCTCAACCTGACGAGCAAGAAAGCTCGGCTAAAGAAAGTAGGAGCATGTGTCAAGTGCTTACTCCTCCATGAAGGGGACAGCAGCTGCACCCAAAGGTATCTATGCTCTAAGGATGACTGCCAAAAAGAGGGTTCCTCAGACCACAACTACTTGCTCTGCCCGAAGCCTCAGATCAAGAAGAGGGAGAGAAAGAACGAAGAGCTAAGCTATGCAAAGGTGGAAAGGCGGGGTTATGGAATGACCGACAAGCAAGAAGAGCTCCTTGCCAAACTACCTCCAGAGCTGAAAGCAGAGTTCAAAGAAGCTTTCTCAAACAAGATCTCGACTACAGTGTGCGCTAACGCTGGTCGTGAGCCGAAGGAGCACCCAGTCATAATGATGCTACTCGAGGTAACTTCAAACTCGGGCCATCTAGTTGGTACATTGATTGACCTCGCTTCGGATACCAATTACATCTCCAATGAAGCTGCAGAGCGTCTCAAACTCAATGGCGAGAACATCAAGCTGATCGTTCAAGGAGTTGGAGAGATGGAGAAGACGTTTGCTACCAAAAGATATACTCTGAGGCTACGAGTAAAAACGCCCAAAGGTACAGTGGTGGAGCACAAACTCCTGTGTTACGGTTTGAAAAGCATCGCAAAGGTGAACCAAGCAGTCACGCCGCAGCAGCAGCAGAAATTCTTTCCAGACATAGCACTTCAGGACCTGGTTCGCCCTGAAAAGATCGACCTATTGATTAGTCACAGGGAAGGTCGCCTGGTCCCACAACCAATCAAGATGGTGGGAGACCTCGTCCTCTGGGATGGTCCCCTGGGGAAAACCGTTGGTGGAACTCATCCTGACCTCTTTGAAGTCATAGACCTGGAGGTACACAGGTCTGGAACCCACTTTGCACGGTCGATGAGAACGTCCTCAAAGGTGTACAGAGAGATTCTTGTGGATCCGGCAGAGCCTGGTGAAGCCCAGGTGGAAGGACAAGAAACAATCCTCCGAAGTACTGCTTCTACCAACAAAGAAGTCCTGGAATGGTTCAAGTGGGACAGTGTTGGTGCGGCATGTGACCCTCAATGTGGCAGCTGTAGGTGTGGTAGGTGTCCCCCTGGTGGCAAGGAAATGACCCTAGGAGAGGAACGAGAAATGGAGAAGATAAAGGAGTGCCTCACATATGTGCAAGCTGACAAGCACAGTGAATTCCCACACTGGGACGCAGCTTACCCTTGGAGAGGAGACCCTGCAACACTGCCAGACAACAGACGTGCAGTGGAAGCGACCTTTCGGAACACAGAGAAACGCCTCGAGAAAGAGCCGGAGTGGAAGGCTGCATACAGAGAGCAAATCCATGAGATGATCTCAAGAGGAGCTGCCGTTAAATTCACGGAAGAGGAAATCGACAGCTGGAAGGGACCGAAGTGGTACATCAGTCACCTAGTTGCCCCAAATCCTCACTCGTCCACTACCCCTGTGAGAATCGTGTGGAATAGCAGCCAAGAATGCATGGGAGTAAGTTTGAATGACCTATTGCACAAGGGTCCAGATGTTCTAAATCAGATAAGAGGAGTGCTTCTGAGATTCCGATCTGGGTTGTATGCTGCCCTAGGTGACGTGAGGAAAATGTATAATTCTGTCTGGCTAAAAGACAGAGAAGTCCATCTCCATCGGTTCCTCTGGAGGGACAACCCTGAGAGTGAAATTGAAGTCTTTGCTGTTGTCAGGGTTAACATCGGCGATAAACCAGCTGGTTCCATCGCTCAGGTCGCCATGAGAGAAACAGCCAACCTGCCCCAGTTTGCGGCCATGGCCGAAGAACGTCGGGTCTTGGTCGAAGACAGCTACGTGGACGACATTCTGACATCCCACGATGACCTCAGCTCACTGGAGAAGATCACCAAAGGAGTGGAAGAGATCTTGAAGGCAGGAGGCTTCTCTCTTAAGCCATGGGTCTTGTCAGGCCAAAGTGGGAGGTCTGGAGACGCAGCTGACGCAAGTATCGGTCAGACAACTGCATCTGTTCCCAAAACCCTGGTGTTACCCAACCAGATGCGAGACGAAGAAAGTAAAGCACTGGGAGTCGGCTACGAACCAGAGACTGACAAACTACGTGTGATGACATCAATAAACTTCTCCAAGAAGAGAGGGAAGATGAGGACGGGACTCAACTTGCACGAAGACGAAGTCAGAAGCAACACTCCAAACCCATTGACCCGTCGGATACTGCTAAGCCAAATCGCTGGATTCTACGACCCCATCGGTCTTGCCTCACCCGCAAAACAGAAGGGAGTGATGCTTGTAAGAGCATCCTACCAAGAAGCAAATGTGGGCAGTCCAACTAAAGACACCTGGGATGACTCACTCTCTGCAAAACTCCGGGAGGCTTCGGTTCAGCTCTTCGAGGAATATGTGAGACTTGGCCAGATCCGGTTTGAAAGAAGCCTCACGCCGCCAGAAGCCTTAGGCTGTCCAGTGGGAGTCACGTTCTCGGATGGGAGTGAGGCTTCCTACGGCGCCGTCCTCTATCTCCGTTGGAAGACACAGGGCGGGGTAGTTGTGAGGTTGGTTGAGTCGAAGGCCAAACTCACACCTCTCGACCAGAAAGGAGACGTAATTAAGGCCGAGGTATGTGGCGCTGTCTTTGCGGTCCGTCTGAAAAAGTACTTTGAAAAGCATTGCCGCATCAAGGTTGCACACTGGGTCCATTTCGTGGATAGCCAAACAATCTTGGGAGCAATCCATAAAGACAGTTATGGCTACCAAACCTTTTTCGCCAACCGCATTGGCGAGATTCAGAAGGCTGGACCTGTGGAAGACTGGAGGTGGGTTGAGGGCAACATCAACATCGCAGACATCATCACCAGGGGCGCAACTCCTGAGGAGCTTGGTGAAGGATCAGAGTGGCAACAAGGCCCAGAGTTCCTGAGATTGCCTGAAGATGAGTGGCCTATGAAGACAGCCAGCGAGTTAGTAGCTGACACTGCTGATGATGTCAAAAGACTGCAGAGAAAGGCGTTCTCAGCTGTAGTCACCAGGTCGCAGGCGAAAAACGTCTCAAGCTCCAGCATGAATGATGTTAGTGCAAAGGGTGGCTTTGTGCCAGAACCGACTCAGAAAGACCAGGGTCCAACCCTAGCAGCAGTGAAGAGGCCAAAAAGGAAGCCCTGGAGCGTAGCATTAGTGTGCCTTGTCGGGCCCAATCGGTTCAGCAGCTTGAAAAAACTGTGTGGAACGGTTGCCTGGTTCCGCAGAGCTGCAGAATCCTGGCTGAACACTAAGTCCCAGATTCCAAGTCCACCAAAGTGGGAGGCGAGGGGCCTTGAGTTGTCCATGGAGGAAAGAACATCCGCTTTCCAAGACCTAGCTATCGCAGCACAAGACGGTGTAATCTTCCAGGACTCAACGCTGAACCGCCTGGTGGTGTTCGAAGACGTCAACACAGGACTCCTACTCTGTGGAGGTCGGGTTCAATCTTGGACTGAAGACGGAACAGCTGTGCCGCTAATCCCTTTTCAGTCGTGGTTGGGGACCTTGCTTGCTAGAGAAGCCCACGAGGCAAACCATGAAGGCGTTGCTGCAACATTGCTGCGCACCAGAAAAAAGGCATGGGTGGTGCAAGGTCGGAGGACAGTCAAGAAGGTGATCAACGCGTGCATTACTTGCAAGAAGCAAAGATCCCGGCTGTGCCAGCAGGTGATGAGCGACCTTCCTCGGGAGCGTACCAGTAGGGCGAACCCTTTTGAGTATACTACACTGGACCTCTTCGGACCCTTTGAGGTGAGGGACGCTGTTAAGAAAAGGGTCAAGAAAAAGGTCTGGGGAATTGTGTATTGTTGCATGGCTTCCAGAGCTGTCCATGCTGACCTCGTCGATGACCAGTCATCTGAGAGTTTTGTTCAGGCCTACTCCCGTTTTACGTCTCTGAGGGGGCATCCCAAAAAGTTATGGTCCGATAATGGCACAAACTTCCTGGGTGCCAGACCTGCCCTGAGAGAGCTACACGGGCACCTGGCCTGTTTGCGAAGGACATCAGTTGAAGAGATGTCTGCCAAAAATGGCACAGAGTGGCAGTGGCACTTCCATCCTGCGGACTCGCCACACAGGAACGGAGCAGCAGAGGCGGCTGTTAAACTAATCAAAAGAGCGCTTAACAGCCTCGGCGGAACCACCGGCTGCTACACTTGGGGAGAGTTCCAGACCCTTCTCTTTGCAGCGGCCAATTTAACCAACGAGCGACCCATCGACGCCAGAGCACAGGAGCAAGAGGACACAGTGGAGTACTTGACTCCCAACTCCCTTATCCTAGGACGCACTGGACAGGGAGGAGACATGCACGGGATCAACTTGGAGACTCACTCTTGGCGCAGGCTGAGGGCTGTCCAGGCTGGGATCGACAAGTTCTGGACGAAGTGGAGCGAGCTTGCAGGACCAAACTTGTTCATCCGGCACAAGTGGCACCGAACAGAGAGAAGTCTCAGGGTCGGAGACGTAGTCTGGATTGCGGATCGGAACGCTATGAGAGGACAGTTTCGGCTTGGCAGGGTTGTTACAACGAACCCAGATGAGAACGGAGTGGTCCGGGACGTGGACGTAAAAACCTGCGTGGGCCTTCCTGCCCCTTTCGTATCCAGGGCCCGGAGAAAGGACTCTGGTTTGCCCTCAACCATCGTCATTCGCAGGGATGTGCGGAGGTTGGTGGTTTTGATTCCTGCTGAGGACCAACAGGAGGTAATATAAGTCCTCACCATGGGTACCCAAGGACTCTGTGACTTGTTAGTTAGTGGGTAGCCCTGGGAGGCAACTGGGTGGTTCAAGGGCAAACCTACACTCAGTAGGAGGAGAGGTGGTGGGGCCTACCTCCTTAGCTATCTTCGTGTTTGGTCTTTAAGTTTGAATGCCAAATAAGGATAAGTATATGTGACTATTGTGTTTATTGTGGCCTCCTTGAATTCGTCAATCAGTCGGCCAAGTGGGAGGTGTTAAGACTTTGGGTCACTTAGTGAGGGGAATGGGTCAGGGTGTTTGTGTTGCACTACACAGCATGTTGTGATGTTGTGCGCATGTGCGGCTCCTGCAGGTAAGCGTCTCGCTGTGTTACTTATGCGCATGCGCGACCACTGCAGGTTTACACTTTCACCTGAACCATCGTCAGGAGCACACAGCCTGTTGGTAAGTTAAAGTGCTGTCTAATAATGTCCAGATATGTGTGTACCGTAGCGTTGCCACGCGGTGTTAGTGTGGGTTGCTGCATCGATGGGCACCGGGTTGTTTTCTGTACTCTTTAACCTGTAGCGTCCGGCTAACGGCGTTAGCCGGACTGAGCACTTGTTTGTCACACCGGTAACTGGCAGTGATGACAGCAGATGTCTTGGTACAGTCCACTGCGGTGCCGAGTTATGTTTGGTGATCGGTTCTTTTGTGTTTGATACTTTTGTGACAACTCGTGTGGTTTTGTGAGCACTGTTTACATGCAACCGATCGTAGCGGCAGAGAGCTGCTCTGCGCATGCTCAGTGGTAACTAAGCACACTGGGTAATGTAGTCCACTGTTGTTCATGTCAGCTGCTACACTGTTGGTTCTAAAGGCTTCTTTGGGTTGTGTGTTTGTGAGAGTAACATACTGTAACACTTCACTTTATGCATTTATTGTTTTCAGGTTTTTGACCTGTGGTCAAAGTAGTTTAAAATAAACAATTAAGGACAAAACACGAGTCGAAAACATTGTGTGATTCCTGGCATGCCTGTTCGGAGGGCAGAAGAGTAGATATCCGAACATGCAGTTTGGAGCTCAATGCTGCACTTCATTTACCTTTCTT
>NC_048277.1:10176012-10181012 GCF_009762535.1 Notolabrus celidotus
GTGTGTGTGTGTGTGTGTGTGTGTGTGTGTGTGTGTGTGTGTGTGTGTGTGTGTGTGTGTGTGTGTGTGTGTGTGTGTGTGTGTGTGCGTGCGTGCGTGCGTGCGTGCGTATACAGGGTCTACAGACAGGAACCAGGGAGCTGCAGGAGATGGGGGTTAAGTTCTGTCAGAGTCTGCTGTACGTGGTTAAAGACTCTCGAGCTCTTTACAACAGAACTCTTATCCACCACATCGACCTGGACCACAACCTCATGGACCACAAGTCACACAAGTAAGAGCAGATCCTCACAGGGCATGTCATTTTTATTATTATTATGTTATTATGTTAGGATCATTGTAGAATAAAAAGCTGCAGGATTAGAGTAATATTCAGAGATGAAAGTCACATTCACACATTTGTGTGAAGAAACACAGGTTGATCTTCTTCTGTTGGACCAATGTCTTCTGCCAAACCAACATCATATACTTCTTCTTCCATTACACACTTCTTCTTCTTCTTCTTCTACTGTCTCACTGATATCACACACTTCTTTTGAGCCCCAGACAAGACCTAGACCAAGGCAGGTTGAAACCAAGACAGTAGACGAGCTGTGTTCACACACACGCACCAATCAGTTTAAATACTGTATGAGATCCTAAAGTGTTCAAAGGAACGAGAAACAACAGGTTGAGATCAGGAGTGAGCACAGACTGAGGCAGCAGCATGAGGAGGACTTCAGGTTGATGAAAATATGGTGTCATGCATCTTTAGCTACTGTCTTTGAGGTATTTCAACCCCCTTCCTACTGCATATGTGCAGATGAAGTTGAACCCTCTGTTCGTGATATTATCAGACTATGAGTGTTGCGATCCGGATCATGGAGGGCAAAGGAAACAACATCAGAGCCAGATGCTTTCAGCTGAGGAAGGTTACAAAGGAAGTAGAAGTTCTGTTTTTAAAGGGTCAGTGAATGTTGCTCAGAACATGACAAAATAAGAAGCCTAATCTAGAGTCACTGTTCTTTCAAACAGCAGAGAGAAAACCTGAGTGACTAAACATCAAGTGAACAGATCCTCTAAACCAGAAGCAAAAACGATGTCAATATGTACGTGGAATTTCAAACTAAGACCAGCGTATGCTAGTGAGAAGGATGATGGCGCTTATAACATGTGACCAGTTTGAACCTGAGAAGGGCGATATGTAACAGCATGAATAAAAACATGTGAGGCTGAAGAGGATAACAGTAAAGACCCCCTCTATCTGACTGACAGAGTGTGAAAGAGGCGGTGGTAACAGGGAAAAGGAAAAACTGGTATCAGAACATCTGTACACCAGTCATTGAAATGACACCAAGGTGTTTCTACTTTCAGGTCTTGATTTTGAAAGTTAAATCTCAAACAGGGGAGAGAGAAGTAGAGGAGAGGGTGTGATCAGGCATCAGTACAGAGACACATTGAACAGGCTGTCATACAGAGACAGTGTCAGAGTGGCGTGTGACTTCGAGATTATTCCTCCATTAATAAAACGTCTCTCTGTTCTCTCCTGAAGCTGCTTCGAGGACGATGAGCCTCCATGTGTGGAGGAGATCGAGTACTCCGCAGACTGTGTTCCTCTAAGCGGCACTGATCTAGACTCTGATGTCAACAGCAACATAGCCAACACTGAGGAGGTAGAGGAAGAGGAAGAGGAGGATGAAGAAGCACTCAGGGGAACAAAACACAGAGGCAACACTGGACAGTCACAGCTATCCAACATGAAGAGCTGCTTGTTCCCCCATCGGACCCGACGGACGTCCATCGAGACGCTCAGCGAGAGGAGAAACTCCTGTAACGGTGTGAGCATCGCCAACGGACAGATCATCAGCTAAAGGAACATTTCCACATTTTCCAGAGATCAGTTCTCAAGTTTTTCAACGCAAGTCATTTCAAACCAAACTCCATTCAAAAAACAAACAAAACAAGATGTTTTCTTCCTGTCCTGACAAATCCTGAATTCAGACTTCTTAAAAATCAGTATCCTGGTGTAGATATTACAGCATCCTGTCAGCCTGTTAGCCATCATAAAATCACTACTGGTCCCGATCCGAGCTAACAGGTCATCAAACTGGACTCTGGTCACCCTTAAGTAGCTGGAAACAGCAGGAGTGTTCATCCAGACATAGTTCATCCAGACACAGTTCATGGAGGAGGAGGAGGGACATTAACCCAGCTGAGAGAGTCTAGGTGATGATGTGAACACTGACAGGATGGAGGTTGGTTATCTGATGGATCTGTCAGAGTTGGTGTTAAACAGTTTATCTTGTGTAAATGTGTTTCCGTACCTGGAGAAGAAAACTTGCTTCTCTTTCAGTCTGTGCACAATCCAAACTGTCCTATCTGAAACAAAGCAGGTTTTTATGAAATACATTCAGATTGATCAAAAGGAAAACACCACACATCAAGTCAAATTAGCTCAACTGAAGGTCCACTAGCTTCCTGCAAATGTATAAGTCTCCATCACTTTGCAGAGTCTGCTCAGTCATCAGCTGACTGCCTCAATTGTACACCTGTCTCATGATTACAGGTGTAAAGATGGTGTTAAACTCATTAAATGTGAGGGGAGCTAACAATGCTAACGTACCTTTTTAAAACTTGTTATCAATTCTGCAATATGAAAATAATCCTCATAATGATCTACTGTATTATCAGCTGGTCACATGGTCATGTAGAATTTATGGTGAGGAGAGTCTTAATGGTGAGGACTGGTCATACTAACACACATTTTGCTTTTATACAGTACGTGCAATGTTTCTGGAAGTGTGACAGTTTTAAAATGACTGCAGTCTGTGTTGTGTTTGTTTTAGAACAAAACAGCTGAGAGCAGCTGACACTGTACTTTAATAGAATATAGAGTGCTCTCACACCTGGAGAAGTTGTTCTAAAACAGGGGACGAAACCTCCATCATAGCAGTCCAAAACAAATAAGCAGAGATCACAGAGATGAGGAAATCTCAGCTCAACTCCAATAGAACCCTGGAGTGGTCTTTCTTTGCAGAGAGAACACCATCAACCTAACAACCTGAACAAACAGCTGCTGGACTCACCCCACTGTAGCAGGTGAGGTAGTTAGCACTAAAATAGCAGCAGGCTAACGTTACTCACTGTCTCCATCCAAACCAACATCTGCTGCAGTGCTTGAGGTAGGTGTAGCAACATCAACAGCTGGTTCAATTCAGAGAGTTTAGTCCAGCTGTCCATGAGGCATCATCCTCCTCGCTGCTCCAAGTCAACCCACCAATCAATCTGTTGGCAGTCTAATTGGCTAACGTTAGTTAGCATCTTGGATTGACGTGGGGACAGCCCTGTGATGGTTAATGTTGAGCGATCACAATAAGACCCGGGACATAAATACAACCATGGATCATTGAATCACCTTAATCAGATCAAAGAGAACAGCTTCAGGTGAGAGAGCAGTCTGAAACATACATATCAACTACCTATTTAACCACTAACACTTGAAGTTCTCTCTCATGTCAGAGTAGAATTAGACAGGGGGTTTTATTTCAGTCTGTACGCACAAGTTTTGGATGATTTAGTCTTATATCACATTGATTGATCCGTGGTGAATGTTGCTGCTGAGTCAAACTTTAAATATTCGTTGATACATGTGTTAAAGAATCTACAGCCAGCTCAAACCTGTCTTTTTTAAACTGTGTGAAAAAATGCATTGCTTTTTTGATCTCTTCTTTCCACATCACAACCTCATGTTTCCTCAGCTTTAACACTGTTTAATCCACCTGGACAGATCCAGCTGTTGCCTTTGTGACAGGTGATCATGATCCCCAGAGGATGGATCTTACAGTTTAGACCCCTCCCTCTACGGCCACCACCAGGACAGAATACCCCTTCACCCTACACTGAGTCAAACTTCAAACACTCCGGAGCTTAAAGTAGACGTTCATGATTCTCAGAGGATGAACCCTGACGTCTCTCACTCGATGATTAGATCACAACAAAACACAGAAAAAAACAGACATCAATAAGCTGATAGTGTGTTATTATGTTCAGTGTGCAGCAGACTGTCTATAATCTGAGTATGAGCATGCTCTCCAGAGGCTACACTCTTACTGATAATATCAACTTATTCATCAGCATCCCTCTCAAACCTCAGCCTCTCACCAGGTGTGTATTTAGTCTGCATTTATATAAAGCCCCCAAACACAGACCTACTGGTCCTAACAATCATCTTCATCAGGGTACCTTAAAAAAACACAACATGGAAGAAGACAGCTTGTTACTTTGTCTTCTTCCATGTTGATGATGTTCAAAGAGCATTATTTTACCCCAGAAATCCATCTTAGATCACGTAAATACTCCTCCCCTTTAAAACCAGATACTGAATAAGACTTTGATCATGTGTGTGAGGTTAGACTCAGTGACAGAGGAAGCTGATCCACTCCTGGGACCTCACACAGAGACAGTCCTGATCTGGTTTCTTATGTCAGAACAAAAACTCCATGCATAAATCCATTCAGACTCATATATAAGTATCAATATTCTTTTTAACCATACAACTGTTTATTATTTTACCATCAGAAGTAAAATGCAACATACAGTGAGAAGAGAGTGGGTGAGCATGGGCATCCTTAGATTTCTATCATTAGTTCAAAGCAGCAGAGCCGCAGCAGCAGTGTAAGGGAGGAATCATTAATCCAGGCCACTCTCTGCTCACTGTGTGAAGACACTGGATGTGTACTGACAGGTGTTCTGACTTTATAAAGCATGCAGTCCGTGTGCTGTATACAACAGTGCATAGTGGAGATGTGATGAAGTGCAGAGTGAAAGTTTTGTAGAGTGTGAGTTTGCAGTGATGATGGTGTGAGAAACATTCGGAGTAAATGTGTTTTTATTCTTCATTGTTGTCAGAACAGTAAAACTTTAAAAGAAAAAACACTGTGTGTTCCGTTTGTTACTTGATGTTTGGAAGTTTCCTCTTCTCATACTGGCCCATAAAAACTGGTACAGACGATTCAGTAAGTGTT
>NC_048277.1:10183512-10370206 GCF_009762535.1 Notolabrus celidotus
GATTCAGGATGGTGAAGTTAAATTGTGTCAAATAAACATATATTTAACCCCTTCCTGTTCCTTTCTGCATGCCATGAAGAAGAGTCCTGAATCTGAAGGCTGTGTTCAGTTGCAGAATATCAGGTTTTGAAACAGATATGAAACATAGATGAGCTCATCTGGCCTCCAGCAGACCCTCTCAGCAGCTGTTTGTTTACCTGGGTTCAAAGTCAGCTGGATCTGTACCAACGACACTAATCTATGAAAGTGTTCTCTGTCAGCTCAGTCATCTTCATCAGCTCCTCTTCCTCGTCCGGATGCAGGAGGACAGTCAGTCACCATGGTTACAGGGATGCAGCATGCATCTGTGACTCTCAAACTCTTGTGTGACTCACTTCCTCCTCCTCACCTCTGCTATCCTCAACCAGCAGCTGAGAGAGTAATGATGCTGCTACAAAGCTAGCTGCATGCTTCAGTGTCTCTGTCACAGAAAGGAGGTGACAGTCTGAAGACAGAGATCTTCATGAGTGATGTCAGACCGCCACGAGACTGTCTCTCAGGAGGTTTGATTCCTGTGAACAGGCAGCCAGGAGGTTGACTTTCTTTAAACATTAGGTATATTAAGCATCTGTATAAATAAATGTTCACACTCAAATGTAACCAAGAACTTTAGTGCAGAGACATTACCAACCTGAGTCCAGTACGCTTGAATCAGTTGATAATTCATGTCACAGATTTCAAGTCAAACTAGAATATTAAGCTCCTTTATATGTCTAACGCCTTATTTTGAAAGTCTAACCAGAAGCTGTGTGGTAATCCTGGGACACGTATTTAAAGACTGATTGCTTCACAGCGGCGTGTCATAGCCTGCCCAATCAAAGGCCTCTTCAAACGCAGCAGACAAATGTGTCCACAGATGCATTCTATGCCTCTTGTATGGCCAAAGACCTCCTGAGGCTCACTGCTAAACTCTCCAACAGGAGGGAGGACTCTGACGTGTTATCAACACTTTTAAATCTAAGTCATTATATTTCACCTCTTTGGAAAGTCGGCCTGGAAATTAACTTTTGGACTTTATGCCCCAACTTAAAAAAGTACGAGCACCACACTACAGTACCAGGTTTTCCAGGCTCACAATGAGGCTATGTGATGCCCTCCTTACTGTAGACATGCAAACGAAGACGCCTCATTGGCTGTTTTATCCCGCTATGTCAGCACGCGGCAGGCCTTCTCTGAGGACTAAAGTACATTAACACTGTGGTAAATAAATACTAACATTTACTTTAAGTGGATTTTGATGACTCGTTTTTATATTCATGACTTATACTCATGACCCCTTCACTACAAGCCCACTGTCCTCTGAATGGGCAGCTTTCTGCCAAAGGGCAAACCCGTCGTTATAATGACCATATAAGGAGCTCTGTCTTTGTGGTTTCATAAAGTCAGATATGAAAGTGGAGTTTGGAGCAGAATGCAGACTGAGGGATTACTCAGACGTTTACTGGCTGATCTGAAACTCTGACCACATCGTTATGAATATCCTGCACTATGCATATATATATACGTCTAAAATCTTCCTCCTCTAACCCCACCCTCTTTTTCCTCCATGTTTCCTCCCTCCTTCCTTCCCGGGCTCTCTCTCAGCTCTGCTGATTTGGTAACTTATATGAAAGATAATATAATTTCATGTTCCATTGACTCAGCAGACAGACAGGCAGACAGTCAGGCAGAAACGTATAAGCTGTGGCTTCAAACTCCGGCTCCATGTCTCTCTGTTGTTCCTCAGTCGCCTCTATCTTGTCTCTCCTTCGCTCTGCCTCCAGCTTGCAGTCATGCTGCTCTCTTTCTTCTTCACACTTTCACTTCCAGATTTGTCTTCCTGCAGCTTCCCTGGTGTTCTCAGTCCTGCACAGTCCATCTGTCCCGTCAGTGTGGACATGCAAAATATATAGTATGGTTGAAGGGTTGAGAAACATTTACTCACGTCTACTCTTGGTGAAGTGAGAGTAAATATTGTGATTCTGCAAGCTTCTCTACACTTCTTTATGTTTTCTGAGAAACAGTGAAGCTTACACCAAAACTGAGCTTGTATTATAATTTATGAGTCTTCAGTGCATCTCTCACAGCTTCATAACAACAGATCAAGACAAAGATCAGCAGAAAGAAGCTCTGGTGGTAAACAGCAGATTCAATCTAACCTCAGAGTACAATAGCACATAGAAAATGACTGATATCTTTATTTGGCTCCTGCATAAATTCTACCTCACAGCAGATGAAACACACAACCAACACCGGTGCTGAACTCTTCCCAACGTTAGGTCAGGCTCAAACATTGGGTCGGACACAGCCTCTGAAATATTGCAGAGGAAAACACAGCGCTTACAGAAAGGTGGCAGTGATTCTGATTAAGATATCAAAAGTTAAAATCATTCTTTGGAAAAATAACGTCTAAATCTTAACTGCTAGTTTTCACAGATTTAGAGACTCGTACTGGCAGATGGAGAGCTGCAATGGCTTCACAAGTATCCCAGACCCTCCTCCTCTCCGCTCCAAAGAAAAAATAAGATAAATAAAGCAGCTGATCAGTTTTTTCACAGAGCCATAGTACAAACGCTGCATGCTGCCTAAAGACAATGAGGAGGGCTGGATCAACACAGAAGCAGCTCAGTTTCAAAACGTTACACCCTGATCAATACCTTGTGCAGACTCCTGATCAGATATCACAACACTACATCAACACTACACCACAGATCTTGAGGTAAATTCACCAAAATCACACAGGTGACCTGAAAGATTGTGACCACACCAACACGTGTTCCCTTAGGGTGAGAGGTCTAAGCAGTGTCTGGTGAGGTCTGAAAGCACGTCAGTGGATCATAAACAGAGACGCACAGCAGTGCCTCTCTCATGAGGAGATGTTAGTGCTTCGGCTAATACAGTGAAGATGAGTGATCTCCTTACATCATGATACAGTATGGGGCTGATCTTCGGTTGCAAAACACGAGGACACCCTCATCACGCTCTCCTCACAAACCTGCTTCAACTCAGCCCTGCAAAAACTCCAGACTGTCACCATCACTACGTTGTTTGTGCACACTCTGGGATACATGCACAGAAACACACACATTAAACTACAGATCACAACATGAGATCACACCGGCATTTTCTCACTCTTCAGTTTCCTCCCTTCTTCTTCCAGCGGGGGTAGTGTCAGCTGCAGTCTGAGAAAACCATGTTTTTTATTTCTTACCTTCCCCCTATCTCCTCCCTCTGAATCATTTCATGTTGGATTCAATCTCAGTGAGGGGTATTGTAGTGCTTTCATAGTGGATCGAGACCATGTATCTAGGGGCCTCAGCTCTTTAACTATTCATGACCTGTGCTGTGCCTGTAAACCTGAAATCAGACCTCAGTATACTGTTCAGACACAGCTGTACCTTAAACACAGGTCAGAGTATCTGGAGCAGCTAACAGGGCTCTTTATGGCTTTAACTCTGAGTTAGAAAAGGGTGAATGATGAAGACCACAGAAGAAAATATTATACAGGTATAATATTAACAGGCGCTCCCTCTGGCCTGCAGACATAAATATAAATGACACATCTAACTTCAAACTCTTCATCTCTGCTTGCAGGTAGTAATCATAGTCTGTAAGACACATGGCAGACTGTCAGCGTAGTCACCCAGTGTCTGAAGCAGAGTTTTGAAGCCTCTTGGACAGTTTAGAAACTCAATTTTCAACCTTTCAACTCCGCTGACTAACTGTTTTAGCGAGGGTTACCTGTATATATTTATTGTATTTTTTTAAATCAGTCAGTCCCTTCCTATTTTAGTACGTTTCATAGTCAATACGCTACACCTCCTTTAATTTGTATTATTTAATTTGATATTTTAATTGTTTTTATCTCCAAATCGAAAATTATCCTATTTGATGACTTTGATACTCTTGATGTCTTGTTTTTTGTTTGTTGTTTGTTTTTAAATGCCTCTGTTACTGACTCGATATCATTTTAAATGAGAGTTGCCTCTCAATGATCTTGAGTATAAACAAAGGTTGATTGATTGATTATTGACCAAACTACAGGCAAAGAGGTGGCGTTTTTGGTGGCTCTTTAGCCTGCTCGCTCACTGCTACACTGTGCCTGCCTGTCAGTCAAGTCAACCACGCTCCTAATTATCCAGAACCTGTTAGCTTAATATCTTCAAAAGTAACAAGTTATAAAAAACCTCACTCCTCTCTCCTGGTGGTTTCACGGATGATGCCCTTGTATTTGACGCGCCCATGGACCAATGAGCCATAAGTTGGGGGTGTTACTATGCACCGTCCTCTCCCACTTACCAACTAACATTCAACAACAATCACCAAAGTTACATTTGATAACTGAGAAGTACACATACAGCCCATTTCACAATCAATGTCAACAAACAAAAAACACACAACACACAGCCAAAGCATATGATTGTGAACATGGGTAGAAGAGGTGTGATGAGGTCCAAATTTATATTGGTAAAAGTGCTGACTCCAACTAAATCTCAATAATCTTAGAAACAGGCAAAGAGGTGGAGCCAAGAGCACAGCTGCAAAACGTCCACCTGTCAGTCAAGTTAGCCACACCCCAAATTATACAAGTTGAAGCATACCACTAAGTTCTATCATCACATTAAAAAATATGTATGACAGAGAAAGGAGCTACAGAGACCCAAATTGTAAACATGTTTGTTTCTGCTGTAACATTTAACATGGGGCTCTATGGGGACTGACTCACTGCAGGAGACACAATCTAGTGGGCACTGAGAAGAACTGCAATTACTGTGCACTGAATTCCTCAACATCTGAGGTTGCCTCTTGGGTGTCACTTGCTGATTTTCCTTTGTTTGTGATCAACCTGTTGTGCCTCTAACCTTTACGTCAGTCACAAAGACCTCTATCTCTGTGTTTTTGTTTCCTCCATCTTCCAGTTTAAGCCATGACTCTTTGCAGGTCACCTTTGATGCACCGTCTCATTTATATGCAGATCTATTCAGGAGGTGCTTTGCATTGACCGTCCATGGTTGAATGTTGGCATGTAGAGAGCAGAATATGATCTATGTTCATATTTCCAGGCTGTAAATCTGAGTTTTTTAGGCACAACCCTCTTTAATGGTGGTTTAGTTTGCTATGCAGCTTTAGATTTGAAAATATGAGAATGAATAGTCATTGAGTTTTGGCACCTGTTGTCATCTCAATGACAAATGATGATCTGTGAATTAACACTAATAATTCTACAAAATAAAGTACATTAATCTTAAAACTCTGAGCTGTTGTGAATCTGATTTAGAAACATAGTCATGTCATACAGACTTTAAATGATCCTGGATCAACAAATCACAGATTACAGCTCCTCATGCTTTTATCCTCTGTCCTCTAAATTTAGTCCTCATTCTTTTAGCCTGTGTCTGAGTCAGACAAAGACGCAGCACCTGCAGTGTCTCTGCTCTGTGTCCTTGTTCTGCAGAGAGCCGGTCTCTCCTCGGCTTCATTAAACTTTCATCTCATCTTGTTCGTTTTATTGCAGATGTGTGTTAACCTGCTCCAGCACTCCCCACCTTCATCAGGCTCTGCTGCTCCCATCATCATCTTCATCATTATCATCATGTTTGGAAACACATCCAGGACTGTGCACGGCCATGTCTTATACTCCGTACTGCATACTGCATACTGCAGTACAGACACACACACACACACACACACACACACACACACACACACACACACACACACACATACACACAACACACACACACACACACACACACACACTTGCACTGTGGTACAGTAAGCCTGCCAGCCAAAGACATCAATAACTTTGGACAAGTGTTTTAATTATTAATGCTCTGAATAATAGATTACTCTATTGTGTGTGTGTGTGTGTGTGTGTGTGTGTGTGTGTGTGTGTGTGTGTGTGTGTGTGTGTGTGTGTGTGTGTGTGTGTGTGTGCGCGCGTATCCCTGATAGTAGCTATGTAAGCTGCGTGCAGAACTATGAGTGTTGGAGGTAGTTGTATTGTTGTATTTTTGCGTGCAGTCAAACAAGCAGAAACTGACTCTGAGTACACAGATTATCCTTTAGGCAGAGGATTTTATCATGTACTCAGTTTCTGTTATATTTCTGTCATCAAATATTAAAGTGAATAATAGGAAGAGAGTTAGTGTTAATTTGGAGTTCTAAGTGTAAAAGGAATTTGTTAAAAAATAAACAAAAAATATTAAAGAACAAACTAAATTCAAGTCAGCTATGCAAAAATAGTCTCACATCGAGTCTTAAACATGGGGGGGAGCAACAAATATGATCACGTTAAATGTGTCTGTTACCCTTGGCTAGTGTGACGTAAAGAGGCGGGCTTTAAGCCTCCTAGCAAACAGCTAAAGTGTTCCCGCTTATCAATCAAATCAGCTGTGCCTCTAATAATGGAAAATTCGTAATCTTATTATCTTCAAAATTGCCACGTTAGAAAAAAATTCACCCCACCTACAGTGTGTGCTGATCGAAAAATGGGCTATCCAGACTACACTCGTTTTTTTGTGCCAGGCTGTAAACGTGTGTATTTCGGCTGTAAAGATCTGCTTTTTTTTTATTTGTGTATACATGGTTTTCGGTACTTCAGTAGCCAGCCTCAAACGAACACTTAAGGAACTGCAGTTTTTAACACTTCCACACACCGAAGTGAGTTCCTCTAGGTAGCATCATGAGGAAAGCTGTCATCTATGCTTCCTTGAGGTACTAACTTGAGGAAACACCTTATATGTGCTTCCTCCAGGTAGCATCATTAGGAAACACCTTATATATGCTTCCTCTAGGTAGCAACATGAGGAAACACTCCATAAGAGGGAGCACATCACACCTGTGCTGCGTGCTCTCCACTGGCTCCCAGTCTGTCACAGAATTGATTTTAAAGTTGCACTTTTAACGTACAAGGCCCTAAATGGATTGGCTCCATCCTACTTGCTGATCTTCTCCATGCTCACAACCCAGCCCGAGCACTGAGGTCAACAAACCAGCTGCTCCTGGATGTGCCTAAAAGTCACCTCAAAACCCGGGGAGACCGAGCCTTTGCAGCAGCAGCCCCCAAGCTCTGGAATGGCTTGCCACTCCAATTAAGATCGGCCCCAACTGTTATGTTTTAAATCTTTGTTGAAGACCCATCTCTTCTCTTTGGCATTCTCCTCGTGAAGAGGACATTAATATCCTGTTATGTTGTTTATTGTTGTCTTCATGTAATTTTTACTTTTTACCTCGTAAAGCACTTTGGCCAACACTGGTTGTTTTTAAATGTGCTATTTAAATAAAGTTCACTTGACTTGATTTGAAAAATTGACAGTGTTCACTGTTATGCAGATGACTCTCAGTTATATTTATTAATGAAGCCAGAAGAAACCAATCAGCTAACTGAACTAGCATCATGTCTTAAAAATATAAAGATCTGGAGGATCAGAAATCATTTTCTGCTAAACTCGGACATAGTGAAGTTATTGTTGTTGGCCCCAAACATCTCAAAAAGACTCTTTCTGATGGGAGTTGTAATGACTGGGTAAGACATCTTTTGGTGATGTTTCAGGTAAAGGTTATTAGTTGGTCTGTTTTCATGCTGTATTTACAGCTTAGAATTTCCTTTAACTTTGCCATACAGCTGTATACCAGAGTAAACAGATACTGAGGAGTTGTAGCGCTGCTGTGAGTCTGTGTGTAACAAGAAGAGTGTGAACCAGGCTTATAAAAGACATTTAAAAACAGCAGGAGAGTACTATACCATTGGTCTGTGTGCAGTCACTCTCTGCTGCCTTATGTCAGTAATGCAGCACCATCATCCTAAACCACACCACATGTCCCTGGATGTTACGATGGGTACAGGCACACTAGCTATTGAACAACATAGGACCTTACAATAACACCTGCCTCAGCCAAACAATCAGGAAAGACTCATCCAGAGTGGGATATGCCTCCAGAACTCCCTAAAAATACAGGTCACTCCTTATAGGTCTGTCCGTCATAGCACAGGTCTGGCCTCTGTCCCTGCTGAGGACAGGATGCAGCTGGGAAGAGGCTGCAGCTGTGGACCCTGTGATTATACAGACCATACAGGGAGGAAGCTGAGGGTTACTTGCTGTAAGAGTGAGGATGCACACTGAAGCCTTTGACACAGGTAATCATGCTGTCAGAGTGTGTGAATGGTGTGTGGTGAGTGTGTGGAGGATTTGGACAGAGGAGAGCAGAGTGGATCCACAGTGAGGCTGAGGAAAGTAATGATAGAGAGCAAGAAGCAGACTCTAAATAATGGAGGGAAACCTTACAGACAGTCAGATAGGAGAAATTAATCATGGATCCTCTGACCTGGACAATCTGCTCCCTTATTGGTTCATGCAGTCCTGCAGCTCTGATCTTCATATCACCCAGAGGATAGGATGGGGGGATGTTTCTAATGGGACAGAATCCTGTTTCCTGCAGATACTTCACTTCAGTTTGTTTTATCACCTGTTACTTTTCTACATTGTCACCCTGAAGCTCTCATAAACTCCATCATCCAATTTCTTCTGCTCTGCTAAAGCAGCACAGCGCTGAAGCAAAGCAGTTATGTGTTAGTTTGTTAGATTGGTGGTTCATGTGGAGGTATTATCTGTGTTTACAGTAATCACATCATAATGTGTCATATCAGTAATGTCATGAAAATCAAGTGGAGTAAGTTTAATGGTTTAAGGGATGTGTCTCTAGTTTCTTCAGTTTCTGGGCTGTTTTGCTTTCATTACAGGAAAACAGTGTCTGGCCTTCACATATCACATATTTCGCCTCAGATGCCAGAGCTTCAGAGTGTGGGGTTGTAGGACAATCCTTAAGTGAGTTCAGTCATTGTGTTTGCACAAGACTGAAGCTCCACACAGCTCAGAGATGCACCGAGGATGCTGTTGACAGAGGAACAGAGAGAGCATAACTTTTTTTATTCATTTGAACAGTTTTACACTTTCACTGAGACGCAAACCACCGAATTCGACAGCACTTCACATTTAGATATCACAGGAATTCTCTTTCAGTCTACGTACAGATCCTGTTATAGCAGATCTTTAACCCGTACAGTTTATCTGTAGACCCAGCAGAGTCCCGGCTGTCCACTTAGCTGACAGTAAACAGGCTGCGAGCAGGAACAGCTCTCTCGTTACAGCAGCAGTTAATTAGTTTGGTCAGGAGGGAGCTTTATTGATCGCCTCAGTTAATTGGTCGTTTAACTGTTTGATCCCACAGGCCCTTTCAACAACGCAGCTACTGTTTCATGTTGTGTGTTTGTCAATGTGTGAGGGAGTGTGAGAGTATGCACAAAACCGCAGGACCCACAATGCACTGCATGCACAAACAGCCTGAGAGCTGCAAGCTATAAATGTTCTGCTTCACTGCTGTGAGACAAATAAGAGGAACATACAGTTTGACCCTGTTAACAAAAACACTGACGCCTCTGAAACATGGAGCGGTCAGAGGTCACAACAACACGATCAGTGAGCAGACTACAACACAGAAACGACACTATAGGCGTTTTTCGACCGGAGGAACTTTACTCTGGAACTAGGGACTTTTTCCCTGAACTACAGTACAAGTGTTTCAACTGGTGGACCCAGAATCTAAATTTATTTCAGGGTTCCCAATCTCCCATCTAAGAAGCCCCCGATAGGGGGGTAGTACTTTTCAAAGGTCCTGGGGCTTTCGGGGGGCAGGGCCTGCAATGCTGAACGTGTCTGATTGGTAGCTTACCTGCAGTGTTTTTACTCCGCCTGCCATCCATAATAACATCACACACATCTGTGATTCACTTGATTTGTCTTTCTTTAATTTGTTCTATCTTTTTTGTATGTGTGTGTACTTTTCAAAAGAAGAAGCTGTGATTCACTTGATTTAGCAGCTTTGCAACAGTAGTTTCTCTCAGCCCATAGTGAATGCGTCTCTCCTGGTGTTACAGTTTTAAAAGTGACCCTGTAAACTGGAGACCTTCAGCTGAACGTAACAGTGTTTGTGGAGTTTACACAGCTGTTGAAACACAGGGGAAGGTCTTGTGAATGCAAACTAGTGTTTTTTCTCAAAATGTCAAAATATCCTCATCAGATTAGTATTTAATCATTGTCTAAAGGAGTATCTTATGAGGGATGCATCTGGCTGAAAATTGGCAGTTAACAGGGTCGCTGTTTAAACCAAAACACCGGACGATCTCTGCCACAGGATTTTGAGTTAAAAACGTTTTCAAAGCCGTGTTGAAACATCTTTGCTGCTCATGCTTATCTCCTTTCACGTATTGATTCAGTTAATCCATTTGTGATGCAATACAGCACGATCCAAAACAGCGCGAGCTGAGTCTCTTTCATGCTAACAGGCTAACTGTTGTTTTGCTCATAATGATACCTGCCTATCTATCTGCTTCTATGGTGTCATCTGTGATGAATGGCATTCGTCTTTGTTGAACTGCCCTCGACTGGTGTAGTACGTTTACTTTTAATTTTTTCTCCATACGTCACTTGCCTGATTTGCACAATCTACCCAGGACTTCAGCCTGTGGTCGAAACACAGACAACAATGGGGGCACAGGGACCTTTTAGTTCTGGGGAAAGTAGTTCTGGGGGCTAAAAGACCCCGGAACTCTTGGTTGAACTTCACCTTATGATCAGTGAGGAGACAGCAAAACAACTACACCACATAGAGGAGTTAACACCATCAAATGGACTGCAGTTTAAGCACGTATTCGTGCATAAGCACTGTTAGTGAATGAGGCCCATTCTCTTTTAGCTAAATGCATAACATATTTATACTACTTTCAGTAATAGAAAAAAGCCAGATGACTGTCATATAGCCATCTGGCAAAATGAAAGGCAGACAACTCATCACATTTTTCAATTTTGCATATGCACTTATATTATGCGCAGAGTAAGAACGTTTCTACGCATTTATTAGTGAATGAGGCCCAATCAGAATAATTCTAAATTGACAGGCGTGTGCCCATAACCTGCAATCAGCATTCTACCACGCCGCAATTAGTCTATATAAGGACATCTGTTCGGTGCATCAAGACAAGAGGGGTAGAGGTGATTGTTGCAGAGGTTGAGGCAAGAAATCCAACACTTTCCGAAGTGCATCAGGAGTCACTATGACGAAAAAAAAATGCTGTTAATGCTGTTTCTCCTGAGGTTCGCACCGTGGCTCAAGTTAAGAAAAAGATGGTTTGGTATTAAAGTGGCCGCGAAAAAAAAAACTCTGGCAGAACAGAAAAAAAGGAAGGAAACTGGAGGAGGACAAGAACCACCTGATCTGACAGCTCAGGATAAAAGAATGCCTGCGATTATTGGAGACACCTCCATGTCAGGTTGCTGTTTTTTGCAATTAACAACTGCAAATCAATCAGAAAAAAAACCATGCTTTGGCAGTCGGAATCGACTGATGAGCCATTCGTCACACTCTTCGAAAGTATTCTAAGAGGCCCAATTTTTGTGAGCTATGCTTTTAAACTACTTAACAAAAAATTGTGAAATGAAAAGAACCAAAGAGGCAAGCACTGCAAAGTTGGCCTGTGGTGTGGTGGACAGGGCTGTTTCCTTTCAGTGCAAGGGTCCTGGGTTTGAATCCTGGCGGGGACTGTCCATGGGAGATGGAAATGCAACAAATTCCTCACATTGGAGATTGAACTTTGAATTTGAAGTAAAATATCCAAACGGTAGAATGTAAAGACTTACAGAAGAGGCACCTACCTACCCACCCACCCAGTCCACTGAACAACATGCTGTGAGACTTCAGGCATCCCATTACTGTATCATCACAAAGTGCGGGAGGGAACAGAAAAGGGAGGGGCAGGAGGGGGACACAGGGAGGGACAGTGGGAGGAGGGACACAGGGACAGACTGGGGGAGGGACGGGGCAGGCAGGACGGAGGAGGCAGCCCCTCAGAGGCCAAATCTCACCGTATCAGGTTTTTAACCAAACAAAGTCTGAAACTGGAGCGTGTGGTATGAAATCTGTCCTATGATTTGTGATGAGTGAATTATTTAGTAGTCTGAAAGCTCCTTTACCTACGGTAAGAACTATTACCAAGGGGCTCAGTGAGTCATGTTAATGCAATACTGTCTAACCCCCGTGACACAGATATGGATATGAAACAGGTCATGAAGTCATGTGATGTTTATCAGGTCCAGACTCACGGCTCAGAAATGTTTTTATTCTGGAGCTTTATTTATTTCTCTGAACTGAATCGTCACAATGTCACAAAAATCAGACCCATCATGATGCAGAGAAACTAGTCCATGCATGTTACCTTCAGGTTGATAATTATAGTTCTTGTTTAATTGACAGACCTGATATATAAGCATAAACAGGCACATGATGGCTGCCAAGCGCCCCCAGCATTGGTTTGGTTTGTTAGCTGTGCAGGTCCTCAAATTCAACAAGGCCCAGAAACCAAGTGCAGTGTCCAAGTGAACAGCAAGTTTAGTGTAGAGGTAGAGACGATGTGTCAACACAGCAGCAGGGAGGACAATGGCGGAAAGTTTTAAAGCCTCTGGAAACGTGAAGGGAATATTTAAAATTCGTATAGAATATCAAAACATAATGTGTAATTAAGCATCAATGAAATTCTGAGTGAAAATAAACATCCATAACTATGAAAAAACTCTGTTCAAAAACAGCTAACTTTTTGATTGACACATCAAGAGAGTTCACAGCCTGCACGTTTGAGCCGTCTGACTCTGAATCTTAAGACATAAAAACACCAGAACTTGAAAACTATTCATTTCAAACGGTCTCTGAGTAGTTCTTCAGAATCTGAACTTATATCATTGATTACTTTTATCACTTCGTAGCCTCCATTTTCGGGGCATTAGGACCATGTAAAGCCCGGAGCAGCGGAGGCTGAAGTGTAGGAGTAAGGGTCCGGGTGTCTAATGGAGCTGTTTGGCCAAACACTGAGCTGTTTTGGGGAAAATTAGTGAACCAGTCCTGGGGAAATGAGTAGAGCATTTGCGGGATAGCTCAGCTCAACTGAGGCCCTTAGTTTCACCAAAACAAGTTAGGAAAATAGAAGAATGACAAGCTGCATTCTTCAGGTGGTTTGTGATTTATAAAGGGATTATTGTGTGAAAAGGGATCTAACACGCTCAGTTTGCAACTCATAAGCGTGAATGTGAATGTTCACTCTGGAGACACAGAACAACCACTTACGTTCAGGGAGGATCCAAGAGTTATCAACAGATGCCAAGAGTTACCCAAATGCTGCATTATCTGTGGCTGAAGTGAGATTTACGTTAAAAACGGGCATTCAGCATCTTGGCTGATGCATCCAAGAATCCAGATGTAGTACCTGTGAAGCCAGGTACTGCTTAATGTCAAACATTAATGAAATATTTCAATTTAAACATTTCTAATCAACTTCAGTATTCATTTGAAATACTTAAAATTCACTAATTGTACTATACACCTTTTAATGACCACTTGTTATAGCGCACTGGAGGTGAAATTTAGGGGGATGAAAAACACTAAAATGGATTTTCTCCTACATAATACATTAAAACTGGATTAATTTTTTTGGAGTCAACACAGTTTGATATAAGTTGCCTTGCAACAACACTCATTTTATCGCTCTACTATTTTTTATGCAATGTCAGATTTTAAAAAAACTTGGAATCAGATCCCAGCAAGCATTTATGAGCATTCATACTTGGAGTAAACATTTGTCAGTTGTGGTGATCCAGGGTTTACACTATTACGTAGAATATTCGTTCACGACTGTGCAGTGAAGTAGTAGATTATTTTTGATGTCGCCCAAACGCGTCGCGTCACGTTTGACATAGCAGCACAAAGAAAACAGTTGGACCTGAATGCACAGCAGGAAAACACTCATCCACTGATGATGCATGTGCATGTATGCACTTGTTACTGGTTTACTTCTGCGTTGTGTAGTGCGAGTACGATACTTTGACACCAGGATTCTGTTTTATTCTGTCACTGGCACAAAAGACAAACAGACCTCCATGTAAGTTGCATCTCGCTCGAGCTCATACACAAAAAAACCACAGCATTATCCTGTGCACGTAACTTAGCACAGCCTGCAGTGCACGTAAGCTAGCTCTTAACTCATTCCCCGCCAACATTCTATGAATAAGTTGCCAGCCTCTGCCAGAATTTTTGATCAAATTTAGTGAACTTTCAAACTCCCGAAAATGTTTTGTTTTATGAATATGTAAACAATGAATACATCAAAATAAAGCACAGAGGTTCAGCTTTCATAGGTCGAAAAAAAATATTCCAACTTGTTTCTTTCATTTTTAATCAGCATTTGAAAATTGGTAATTTTTCATATAAATAACTTTTAAGACAAAAAGCTCAGAAAATCAAATTTTAATTTAGATGTGTATTTTGGCCATTTCAAGGCAGAAAATTGATACCTACATTTTGATTCCCCCCCTCCTATATCATAACATCAACAACATCATCATGACTTAATAATATAAATATATACATATATAATAAAACAATAGTATTAAAGCTGGGGTTGGTGGTCAGATTTAGATACACTTTTTGTTATACTGGTTAAAATGATCTTTATGTCCCGATGGCAATCAATATATAATGTGTTCTCCAAAAAGAGTGAAAAAAAGCCGATATCTACAGCCGGAGAAAACCTGGGAAAACACCAACCAATCCCTGCCATCAGGAGCCAAAATATGAAACCAATCAAATCCCTCTTGCTCTGCTCTCTGAACCTTTGTGGGTCCTGACAGAAGCATTTCTGGGCTCGCCCCCTCTCTCTCTCTCTCTCTCTCTCTCTCTCTCTCTCTCTCTCTCTCTCTCTCTCTCTCTCTCTCAGAGATTAAATATAATAAACATTATATATCATATATATTACATTTAACTGATGATGAGATAAACCTTCAGCTTCACCAGAGTTATTAATTCACTGTACTCAGGATATGAGCCATGTGGGTGTGTGTATGTGTATGTGGCAGAGAGTGTGTCACTGATGCAAAGAGACTCCCAGGAGATGATTTGATGAAAATGAGAGGGTGGTCAAGGTGGAAAACACTGACAAGCGGTGTTGCAAACTCCTCAGTGAGGAAAGTAGCTATTGGCTGTCCTAAAAGTCGCTAGAAGTTGCTAAATGACATCATCATTTAATTTGCATAATTTGAATTGTAATGGACGCTGTAGGTGTAACACTTGGCAACACTGCTGACAAGGCAGGCACACACACACACACATACACTCCAATATAGCAGCTTAGACTTTGACTAAACGGAGACAAGTGAGAGACAGATTAGAAGATAAGTGGGTAAGTAAATTGTACAGCCTCAAAACAGAGAAAGAGAGCTACAGACAATTGACTGATTTACAAAAAAAACCCAGTTATTTATGAAAGAGGAAGACCTCCACATCCTGTAAACTTCCACAGAAAAGTGCTTTAAAAATACATGATGAAAGGACTTCATGTCATATACATTTTTTTAGTTTCGGGCAGTAAAGCAGTTTGTATTGAGCCCAGCACTCGGCTTTCGCCACTCTGTTCTCAACAGTCAGAGATATTGACTTGAAAATGATTTGGTGACACCACCAAGACAATGAACCGGTCTGAAAGGTAGAAAATGTTCCTTCCTTAACACTGCAGAGCATGTCATCCATCTGAACTCTCTTCATCTGGATCTTTGAGTGTGAGTTTTCTCTCTCTGTGAAGGGGTTGTTTCTCACAGGATAACAAACATGGATGGAGACATCTGAGCGAGGATTTCCAGCTGTAATTACTGAATCAATGGTTTTCTACCTCCAATGATGAGTCTCCCCTCATCCATGTTGTCTTTATTGGCCTCTGAAAATGTCTGAACTGTTGATTCCAGGCTTGGCTCCAATCATCATGACAGTTTGTTGTAGTTAAATTAAATACAATCTGGTGTCCACACAGTGTTTTATTCTGAAAATCAATTAAATCAATTATGTTGTTTCGGTGCCTGACTTCCTGTGCCGCTCGATCTGCTCTGTGCCGATTGATGCATCGTGCTCTGGCATCTAGCAAAGACAGAAGTCTTGTATCTGCTGTGGAGGGCTTGGATTTCCAGAGCTGAGACAGAGCAGAGACACATCAGAGCCAGTGGAAGTTAACACAGACTTAGAAGTTAGCCAATTGCTGCAGCTTAGTGGATCCAACCTCCCCGTGCTAGCTCACACCGCCTATCATACCCAAAGATAAGAGAGAAAAACAGGGAGAGGAGAGAGGTTAAACACAGATCAGGGAAAGCAGAGCCAGGATGAGGAGATAAAAAGACAGAGATGTAATGGTAGAACAATGAAAAATAACAAATAATTGAATCTCTGCACATGAAGAAAGACATAAATTCATCACATTTCATCTTCATGTGATCCATCAAGGTAAAGACAATCTGAAGCTACTAACTCAAGTCTTATTTCAATCTCCTCAGCGTGAACGCTGACCTCTGCCCAGACCAACTTTAACCTTTACACTGCTGACAGCACTACAGTCAAGGGAGACCTTTAGATTTACATTAAAGAAACCTGTGCAGTGTGTGTGTGTGTGTGTGTGTGTATGTGTGTGTGTGTGTGTGTAGGAGCATACTGCTGTCTGTTTATCAGGAATGTGACAGTTGGAGTGAAAGTGATCCAGCTGAACTCCATGAAATGTTAGAAACTACACACTGACCCGAGCATGGAAGGTGATCTGGTTGGAGACATCACTGATGTCCTCACAGAGGAACCGGCCCATCACACACACACACACACACACACAAACACACACACACACACACACACACACACACACACACACACACACACACACACACACACACACAAATGCACACACACACACACACAGGGTTGCAGTGTGCTTTGTTTTACAGTATCTCCAGCAGTGCCTCTAAATGGTGTAGCTGCTCCTGTGGCTCTGGTGAGAACAGGGTGGTGCGTCTGAGATGATCTGTCCTGGGTCTTGTCTCTCTCTGTTTTTGCTCTGTCGTCTGTCTTTAAATATTAATGGGACTAAACCTGAGGACTCCTCCTTTCTGCTGCTTCAAGTCCCTGCAGGAACATGTGTTCACAGACAGACACTCCGAAACTCTACACTGAGGGGTTACACAGTGCACTGTGTGTCTCTCTGTGTGTGTATATGTGTGTGTCACTCAGTAACTCTACACATTTAGGGTCAGAGGTTCACACACAGTATGGATTTGGTGTGTGTGTGTAAGGCTCTGCATGGCGGTATGATCAGTGACTGCACATTAAGAAGAAGCGACCATCGATCCTCCTCCAGGGCTGGGTCTGCCCAGTAAGTTAGGTTCAGAGTCATAGAAGCGTTCTGCAGCTCCTCCTGATGGATCCTGTGACGACAAAGAGCCAGATGGAATAAATGTTCCCCCTGTGTCTGGGGTCCAGGGTCTTTAATCCAGGGTCAGTGTTTGATGTTCCTTGAAACCCTCCAAAGGGAGGTGCCTGAGAGGATCCTGATCCGACAGTGAACCACTTTAACTGTCTCCTTTAGATGTGAGGAACTAGCATTTCTACTCAGAGCTCTCAGGGTGTTTGAGTTCCTCACCCTCCTGATCTGTTAGTCTGCCCTCTCACCTTTATCTGGTTCTCTTTGTTCTGATTCAGGTGGTTAAATGATCCACGGTTGTATTTCTCTCTCTGGTCTTTCTGTGTTCACTATGTGATATTAAAGTAAAGCTCACACCATCATTGTTAGGAGTGATAGGTACTTGAAGTCTCCTCTCCTCTTCTTTTCCTTTCTTTTCTGTTTACTTTGACTGGTTCTCATGTGAGAAATGTGGATTGGGTGCAGCTGTGTCTGTTTTTTTCCAATACTTTAAATGCACCTTTTCTGAGGTGCACCCCAAGAAGATGCTTGGTCTCCCTTAAATGACGATTGAGGTGATGAGCTGCAGCTGTGATGTGATGAGGAAGCCAACCCGTACAACTACAAGACTCAGCCACTGATAGACCCATGAACTTTTGAGAACCAGTCCGTATCTTTTAAAATCTAACACTACTAAACAAAAAAGAAACTTGAACTCACACACGAAGCTTGGGCTCGCCACTCACCAGTGGCATGTCCAGAGTAATCCGGCAGGTGCAGGTGAGTTGATCCAGCCTATTTCTCTTAATGAGAACCAGTCCCTTCTATCCAACCCATATCTATAGTTTCACCCTTCATGTTAGGGCTAGCTATTATGTTAATTCATACCTCTACTCAGAGCCGTGTGTAACACTGCCAACAGAATAAGCAATGGGTTGACTTGGAGCAGCAAGGAGGTCAATGTCTCATGGACATTTGGACAGAGGAGCATATTTGTCAAATGTTGGACACCACTCACAAAAACACAAAGTTACAGAAGGTCGGTAGAGGTCACTGGTCCCTGGCACCGTTATGTTGGGGGTCACGGGCTGAAGTTTGAGAGCACCTGGCTTAAATAACAGACTGAGTCTTAACAAAGAGAGTCCTCATATTTCCATTTGGTGATCTTCTAGTGTGAAACTTTGTCTACATGTTTTCTTCTTCTCTTCAGCCTGTCATCTTCTTCCTGCCTCTCGCTCAACCCTCTGTGCTCCTCCCTCATGCTCTTCTTCTTGTAGCTCCTCTCTGCACACCGTGAGGAGCTCTCAGGACGACGTCTCGTCACGCTGTAGCCTCAGGAGAGGAGTGATATCACGATAAACCCTCCCTCCGCTGCCTCTCTGCTCTTCATTACTGACCAAGCTGATAGTGGCAAAGATCTGAATACTGATCAGGAGGATCCATTACACCGTGTGTGTGTGTGTGTGTGTGTGTGTGTGTGTGTGTGTGTGTGTGTGTGAGAGAGAGAGATCTGAGAGTGATTATGCCATCAGGGTTTCTATTAGACACACTCATTCTAGTCTCCTCAGGACACTGATCTGAGAGGACCCTAATCATCATCATCAGTGTTATCAGTGAATGAGTGGAGGATGATGAAGGGAAGATGGTGCGAGTGCAAATGAGAGGGGCAGAGAGAGGGGTTTAATCAGGTGTCATGTTTGTGTTGTGTTAACTCACAGTAAACTGACTGTTTACAAAATGCAGGAGTGGAATACCTGAGAGATGAAGAGGTGTGTGTGAGAGAGAGAAACAAACACAAGTGAAGCAAAGGAGCGCAGCTAAGCTTATGTCTGCTGCTCCGTTAGTGTCTGCATGTCAGAGGTTTCTGTGTGAGGCTTAAGCATAAAAACATGTTGATACCACGGCCCGCTGATGCACGCACACAATAATAGCAACGTGCCCTTGTTTACATACAAATGTTTATGTGAGACAAAAACTATGTTTTATAGCAAAAAAAATATATAATGTGCTGGCTGATTGTTTAATCTACCCACCACCATGGTAGGTGGATCGAACAGTTCATGTTGAAGCTAGGCTTGGGTACCGAAAACCTGTTTCATTTTGGAACTAGTGAAATGTCTCAGATTCGTGGTGTTACGGCTGGCTCTATTGACGAATATAATAAGGGACACAACACAAAAGAATGAAAGGATTTTTTTGAAAAACCAAACAGAATATAACTATAGACCTGAAAACAAACCACTGAGGTGTTGCTGTTGCCAGGTGGGGATAGAGAGTGAGTCGATACTCAGGACCTGCCTAAATAGACTCAGGTATAGGTGGATCACCAGGAATCCCCCCAGGAGGCTCTAACATAAAACAGGCAATAACTCTGATGTAACACTCACCCCCATAAAGATGGCACCCCTGTGACATTTTTCGAAAACACGTGACAGGGCATTGTCTTTGCATGTCTTGTGGGGAATCTCTAAATTATAGCTTTGAGCTATGTTGCCCCAACACGTTAAACTCTGGTTGCTGTTATACATTTGGTTCAAAAACACTAGAGGGTTGTGATCCTTGTACACCACAACAGGCTGGAAGGAGGAACCATCGTAAACTTCAAAATGCTGTAAAGCTCACAGCAAAGCTAAGGCCTCCTTTTCAATAGTGCTGTAGTTCTGCTGAGCTGCTGGGAATTTCTCAGAAAAGTATCACACAGGGTGGTCAATGCCTGCTGAATCCTCATGAATGAAGACAGCTCCAGCCCCTGTTCCACTAGTTTCAACCTCAAGCTTGAATGGAACAGTAAAGTTTAGGGCAGCAAGAACAAGGGAGTTGATTTTTTTTGTTTTCTCAACATATACACACTCACACACAATAGACACAAGACACCATGAAAAATAACACAGGCAGGGTGTTGCAGATCTAAAGGATCCACAGATAGTCCTTAGATGCTAACAATAGCGAAATCTATAACAGAAAGGAAGGCTGCCCCTGCTTCCAAAAGATTGACGTGTATCGATTGAGGTACGTGTGTGGGAGACTAGAGCCAAAATGGAGACGGCTGTGTACGACACCCAACTTGGAGGCCAATAGGAGTTGGCTGCGTACTTCCTGTATGCCTTTCAAGATGTATCTCTATATAAGATTATGATATCCAGGACTCAGGGCTCATTTTGCTGATTTCCTGCGGGAGCACTGTCCTTTTGAGACCAGCGCTGTACTTCTTTACATGTGACCATAATAAATATTTTCTGAGACCTGAACGAATTCTCCGGTGTTCATTCTCAAGCTGTCAACAAAATAACTGGGGCTAACATTTCTGAAATCAGGATATATTGTTTACACACACAAAGACAAACAGGACACACCCGCTCAAAAACGGGACACTCAAGTCCATGTAAACTAAACTCAGTCTCTGTGAACAGTGTTTCAATAACCACAGTGCAGTTAAAAAGGGGAGACTGATGTGTTTGCTGAGGGGCTGAGCAGCTCGGATTTTACTCTGAATAATCTGGTTTACACCAACAGGATTATAATATAAGAGACTATTTAAATTCACTCTTATAAATCTGCTCCTCTCAGTCTGTCACACCGATACCATCCTCTCATCTTTTTCACACTGTTCATTCTTCCACTGCAGACACACACACACACACATGCGCGCTTCTTCCCTGAACAAATTGGTCAACCTGCCCTGACAGAGGCTCATTTCCCAGGGGTAACCTCTCCTCAGTCTGCTAACACACACCACACACACACAACACACACAACACACACACACACACACACACACACACACACACACACACACACACACACACACACACACACACACACACATTTTCTGGGGCTGAATTGTCCTCTGCTCTGTCCAAACAACCAGAGTATGAGCTGAAGGAGGATGGCGGATGGGGGTTGAGGGTGGGGTCAGAGAACTGGAGGAGGAGGTGGAGGAGGAGCAGACACAGACAGAAACAGACCACAGACTGACCAGAGAGAGGGAACGTGCCATGAAGTTAAACCTCTATTTTGTCTCTTTTTGCAAGTCCGAGTCAAGTCTCTAGTCTTTGAGGGCAGCAGCACGTCCTAATGAATTCTAAATAAGTGATAACAAATAAAGCTTCACGGGATAGAGGTCTAAACTTATCAACTGCTCAACACCATCAAATTATGATGTTTTGGTTTGACGTCTTTGTCACAGACACACAGACACTGAGAGCTGTGGCTGTATGTGGACACTAGCTCTGTCTGAAGGACACTTTAAAACAGGAGATCTTTCAGGTTCATTACATCAGGATCCCTCCCTGTGTAGTGTAACAACATGAAAAGGAAACTCTGAAATGCTCCTGAAGCCAGCAGGTGTTCGAATCAACCCCGCAGCTGGTTATATTAATAAGAACATGATAACTCCTCTGCGTCATACACGAGGAAATCAACAAAAGTACATGTAACACTCAATACATGCAGCTCAAAACAAAACATGAAATCCAAACTAAAGCCAGCTGCCATGGTTCATAACAACCTGCATTTCAAAGGGTTAGGATTGACAGCGTCTTTTCACCAAGCCTGGCCACAGTACAGACTCAAGAAGCTCTTTGCTTTCCTTCCCCAACGATCCAGGCAGTCCACCTCTTCCTCTTCTTCATCAGACACCTGGATGGGATGAGCTCAGCTTTGACGGATGAGCCATGGTCTCCTTTCTTCTTCTGTAAGCCAGAGAACAGGTGGTTCCTCCACCTGATCGTCCTCACCTCTCCACTCTCTGGTGAGGTGACTTTCTGAGCCTCAGCCAAGACGAGGTCTGAAAGTAAAAAATATATATACACAAAATCCATAGTTAGTTACAGTGATATAATACTGGCAATGTATAGCACACCCAGTGGTGATTGTTATGGGTGAATTGCAGAATGTTAATATGAGTGGGGAATGGCTCTGTACTCACTTCTGTAGAGAGTTTGGTCAGGGACATGGGTCTGCTCCTCCCTGAGCAGTAAACTGAGAAGATGTTTCATGCAGTGTTAATAAAGCTAAATAATTAAGCCTGGACTCTACCACCAATGTAATGCTGTTCTGATTTACTAGAGTAAGTTAAGTGCACACAGATAAAAGAGGTAATATAGAAAAATGTTTACTTCCAACTTTACACCAAGTCAAGTAAAAAGAAAAAATATGACTGTATTTGGATTATTTGCCTTCAAATAAAAGTGCCATGAACACACAAGGACTGCATTGCACTTTTACGACAGTCCTTTGTCACGTTGTGGAGTTAAGAGTTGATCAAAACATTTCAACGTCTTATGAAATGTGTCCAACGTATCACCAAACTGGAATAAATCAAGCTCTAGACACGGAGCTATTAACAATGAAAGCAGAAAATAATTGCAAACGTCAAATAGTAAACAGATGTAATGGTTGCGTCTTTGTCACTAACGCACACTGGGGGATAAAAATCATCAAGGAAAATAAGAAAGGTGCACAGAGGCAGCGAGAACTTGTACACAGAGCACACTGCAGGTTAGTGACCAAGCTAAAACTGCGGCCCTACGCTCAGCCTATCACAGGACTGTAATTGCTTGTATTTGGACAGATCAATGAACAAATATCATGTATTTTTTTGAGTTTGATTTTTCACACTCCTTTTATTGTCTCATTTGTTTTTTCCAACAAACACAAAAAAGACCAACCAGAGATCATTAGCTTACCGAGATCATACAAGACACAACACAATGAAACTAACACATGCTCAGCACAGGATGTTCCCAAACACCAGCTCCTGGTTCTCCACAGAGCACAGCACCTCTTTGAGAACCCACAGGTGTGTGAACTCATCCAGGCCGTGGGTCAGACTGAAGTACCTAAAATCGGTCCTCAGCCTGACCTTCACCATCCTCACAAACAGGACCTGAGGATCCACGTCCTCAGAGCGCTCCAGCCGGTCCCTCCTGCTCACATAAATGGCCAGCTTAGCCTGCCCCAACAGAAAGTTAATCAGCTGACACTTCACCTTGTCTCTTTTTCCGTACCTGCGCCCAAGGATGAACACCTGCCGAGAGAACACCTCATCGAACAGGACAAACAAGCGGGCCAAAAAACAGAACAGAGGACCCAGCCGGACACACTCCAGAAAACAGTGAAACACCGTCTCCCTGTTCGGACAGAAGGGACAGGTGTCATGTATTTTGAATGTCCGGCGGTCCATCACTAACATCGTCATCGGCTCGTTAATGAAAACAAAACAGGCATTTGTCAGAGTTTTACGTATCAGATGCATGCAGACATCATACAAACCTTGTATCCAAAAGGAAGGCCTCCTGCAGGTTCGATCAATCTTTCTTTATATAGCGCCAAATCACAACACGTGTCACCTGGAGACTCTTTACAGTCAGAACAGTCAGTGCAGGGTGCACCGAGGATCGCGTCTTTCAAATGAGCAAAATAGCACTCGCTATCCATTTAGCGTGTTTGCCTTCATGAATATGCAGAAAACATGTAGATCATCAGAACGTGCAAAAAACTGGGAGGAGGAGATACAAATGTAATCATTTAGCACACGCAATGTGATTTATCAAACCTGAAGCAGATAGCGAGCGCTGTTTTTGCTTCTATATTTAGCACGTTTGAAAGGCAGGTGCAAACTGGCACAGCGTTACACACACATGGGTGCGGTCACTGTAAAGCTCATCATAACATTGCTTTACAACATGCCCGCAACAAAGGGGCTTACAAGCATTACTACATTTTTTAGTCAATCAAACCAAGAGAACAAAAAAGTAATAATAATAAAACAACACAAATTCAAAGCAATTCAGCATCCCGGATAGCGGCCGCATCATTCTCACACCCACTTTAACTTTTTCAACTAATGAGAGCACAGTAGGTCACTGTATCAACAGATATACAGTTTAGTAAAATTGGCTCAGCGGCCCACATGCTCACATACAAACAAAAATCAATATGAAGTACTCGGCCTACTCACCACTGTTTGGACGAGCCTTAAGCTCCTGTCAAATCGTGCTCATCAAGGGGTTTTTAGTTAGTTTTAACTTGGAGAATGAGCGCTCACTAAGCTGCCAGGCAGCTTGGTGTAACTCCTCATCTCGTGCTTGCAGCAGTGTGTTGGGGTGAATTGCCTCAAACATGTTCACAGTTCCATTTAAGCTAGTGAATCTTTTGGACAGTTGCTGGATGATGATATCAGGCATTAAAAACGTTCAACCAAAAGTTGCTCTCTGCGTCAGTGAAGTGACTGTCTTCGTCCAAGTGACGCCTAATTTTTCTGGCCCTGGTTCTCACAGCATTCACCTTTTCACAGATGGCCTCCCAAATTGCGTTTCTAACGCTGAGATGTCTCTGCTGGAGTTCACCAATGTGTTTATTTCCCTCCTCCACAAAGATCTCCAACTCCGTGGCTTCAAACTTCATTTATTGCTTAAGGCCACTCTGTTCTCTCAAACTCTCCATGGGGACAGACGATAGCACACGCAAAATCCTCATTAAAGGGCAGTCCGAACCACTTTTGCACCTGTTATCATTTGCGCACGCAGTCATAGTAGATCACCCGCAACACGCCCAGAAATAACACGTGCAAAATTATTATTTGCACACGCAAATTAGCGCTCCTTATTTGGGATCTTAGTAGATCCGGCCCTATATATTAAATTATTAACTGAGACCCAACATCAAAACAGGGTAAGATCCAGTCCCATTTCACAGGCAGGACTCAAGTCTGATGTCATCTTAATCCACCAGCTGTATTAATCTGGGTCATTGCTCTGACTACACTCACCAGGTGACCATTCACATTCAGCACACTGATCAGGTGGCTGTTGAGTGAGAGCAGAGCTGCGCTCCAGTTTCTCCCCTTATGTGAAGACTGATGCTTGGAGAAATGGGACTCCTTCAGCTGACTCAGCTCTGTGGGTGATAAGCCTTTATGTGCTTCCAGGAGCGTAGTGAGGCTTTGGGGATCCAGCTCAGTGATTGCTTCCACGTGGTGGGGAGTTGTGTTCATCTTGTTGATGCAGCAGAGAGGATGCTGGGATTGGCACCAAACATTGCTTC
Organism: Notolabrus celidotus; assembly: GCF_009762535.1. Lineage (NCBI taxonomy): Eukaryota > Metazoa > Chordata > Actinopteri > Labriformes > Labridae > Notolabrus > Notolabrus celidotus. The sequence continues at coordinate 10,208,885 of NC_048277.1, forward strand.
AGATGCTTCTTTCAGACCACATGAAGTAAACTCACACAACAAGCTGCAGTGAATGTGCAGAGCAGTGCAGCTGCTCTGGATGGATTGCACATCCTTCTGGTGATCCTTCCATTAGTTGTTAATTTCCAGGTCATCATCACTCTCTGGAAACAAACTGTGAAGGCTTTTTCCATATTTGCAGCATTATCACTGATAATGCCATCTAACTTATGTTTTATAATTAAATTCAATGTATTTTAATTATCTTTCCTTCTCTGTGTGACCCTGTGAATCTTAAGAGTCCTGTCTGCAGACTCGTCTGTTTTTCCTACATGTCCATGAAGTGGGCTGTGACCCCTGTAGGCCACACATCAGTCTAAAAGGGCACAGTCACAGACAGTGTCTGATGTTCTAGTTATGACTTTGTCTTTGCTAGCTAACGTGGAAAGCTTGTGCAGCTGAGCCCATCATTTTTGCAAAACTGTCTGATCTATCTGGGAGCGTTTTCAGGTGCCAAAAAAAGTTTGATGTAGTTGATCTAGCATCCTTAGTTTCAAACCACAGATGTAGCATTCAGCGATTCTTTTTTTCAGACTATGCATGAAGTTATTACAGACAAAAGCCCTGTAGCAGGTGATGTGCTCCCCATGGTGTCCTCTGTGGGGTGGGGACGCTCGTGCACCAGATGTGGAAATTTATGCATGACATTCAGCTTGTAATACTAAAATTATAAAGACTGTGCACGAGTCGCAAGGTCGGCTCAAGTCTGGGTCTGTAACTCGAGTCCCCATCTCACTGAAACCCATGACACACAGAGCTCAGGTGGGCTCAGTCACAGCTCAGCCACTTACAGTCAATGTAGTTCAGCACGTCTCACAGTCTGCAGGTGACAATCTGACCACACTGCAGCTTCACGTAAACTGAATTCCATCTCTCAGTGAATGAAGCTGAAACTCTGACTACAGGTTATGACCGTTCATAGAGTTTATACATCAGAATAATGAAGTGAAGTGATGCGGCTGATCTGTGATCAGGTATAGAGATATTCTCCAAACAGCTTTTCTTCAGAGAATGAACAGAGAACAGAGGATAGGACATCTCAAAGATGAAGAAACTTTAATGAGTCAGAATCACACAGAGCCGCCCCACATTTCACCACATATCAGCTCTCTAAAAACACAGTCTATAAGATGAAACGATCCATTACAGAGAGGTATACATGACTGCATGGAGATGGATACACTACACGCTACCAAGAGAGAGGGCGGGGGGACAGGTAGAGAGAGAGAGAGAGTAAGAGAGAGAGAGAGAGAGAGAGAGAGAGAGAGAGAGAGAGAGAGAGAGAGAGAGAGAGAGAGAGAGAGAGAGAGAGAGAGAGAGAGAGAGAGAGAGAGAGAGAGAGTAATGAGTGAGTAATGCAGTTTGAACACATTTAGATATAATAGGATGTATAATCATGATGCAGGAGAGGGGAGGAGTACATGAGCTGGTTAGGTTATATAAATATGATGATAAGGAGGCAGACAGATTAATGCAGGGGGGCATTGATGGTTAGAAATAAAAACAGTAGAATATAAAAGTAGAAATGTGAAGCTATGAGCTGACAGAAATCTTTACATTGACATCAGCAGTATTGACGTGTATCAGAGAGTGTGTGTAAAGGTTAAGGCTGTGATCAGGACATTCAGCAGAGATCAGTCTGTTTGAATATTTGACCGTTTGTTTCTGAGTCCTCATGATGTCTGCATTATTCAGATCCGCATATAAAATGTTTCTCAGGTCAGTGTCCTCTCTTCAGACCGGGCAGCTTCAGTCTCACTCAGGCCCTGTGTTCACCAACAGTATTTGTTTTTGTCAAATAAGAAAACATAAGAACAACTAGGGCTGCTTCAGGCCCTAAGGCAGCACTGCATTAAAAACAGACAAGACTGTAGTGGAAGTCACTGCATAGGCCAAAATCACTTCATAAACCATTGTCTATGAACACAATTCATCACTGCATCCACAAATGTGATTAAAACTGTATCATGCAGAGAGTAAACCTTGTATAAAGGCAGTTTGGAGCCTCTATTTTTCAAGTTACAGCTATTTCCTGATTTCAGTGGGAAAATCAAACTTCAGCAAGCCGCCACAGCCATGTGGATATGACTTCTATACACCAGACAAAACTATTATCGTCCTTAAGGTTTCCTGTGATTTAATAAAACATTTGGACTAAACAAGTAAAACAAGTGGATTGGATAAACCATGTAGGAGCAGTTAATCCGAGCATAACCCCTTCAAATGGCTCAAAACTTACTGTTTTTTGGACATCAAGACTTGACAGGCCACTGCAGCCATACTATTTGAATACTGCTCAAAAACCAATTCACTTTTAGTCTTTCAGGTTTCTACAAGCTGTCCACCAAATTTGAAGTAGATCAGAGTAACACTCTGGAAGTAGTTAATACAAGAGTGATGCCCAGAAATGGCTGAAAAATCAGTTTTTCAGATGTCAAAATTTGACCAGCCACCACGAACCCACCCTTTGAGTTTTGAAGAGAAGCTGAATAAGTTTCACCCAGTAAAGTCTGTTTCAGCTGAAGAACCTTGGACTCTGTAAAATGTTGAAAAAGAAGATGGTTTTTAAATCATTGAAAGCCTATATTTAATTGAAAAGAGAACAAAGACAAAGTATCAGATGTTGAAACTGAAAATGTCATTGTTTTATAACAATGCTCATTTTAAATTCGATGCAGTAACACGTTTTAAACAGTTGGTACAGAGACAACAATGACTCTGTGAACACAGTGAAAATTTCATTAGAAAGGTTAATTATCAACATGGAAAGAGGTTCACCACTCTGTGAGAGACAGCTCAACAGTCTCAGAATAATGTTCCTCAGAGTAAAATTACAGAATTAGTGGATTTCATCATCTACATGACATATTATCATTAAAAGATTCAGGAGACCTTACATATTTCAGCAAGACAATGCCAAGCTACATTCTGCACGTATTACAACTGCATGGCTCTGTAGTAGAAGCGTCCAGGAGACCCTGAATTGTTGAGCAGCTGAAATCCTATATCAAGAATGGAACATTTCACTTTAAACTCCAGAAAATGGTCCCCTGGGTTCACCAATGTTTTCAGTGTTGTTAAAAGAAGAGCTGATGAACACAACAGTTAACATGTTTCTGTACCAACTGTTTGAAATATGTTGATGACATCAAATTTAAAATCAGCATATATTTTCATAAAACAATAAAATGTTTCAGTTTCAACACTTGCCACATTGTCTTTGATGTATTTTCAGTTAAATATAGACTTTAAATGATTTACAGACCATCAAACTGTTTTTATTAATATGTTACACAGCGTCTAAAGACTGTTGGAGAACAGTGATCAACACTGAGTTTAGATAAAGCTGCTCTCTGATGCACAGAGTAAACTTCATGGACTTCAGGAGGACGTTCAGAAACATTCACAGAAAGAAGGAAAGAAAACATCAGAGTAGTGTCTTTACATTCTGGTCTGACAGACTTCCTCCTCAGACTGACAGACATGAGAGTTTCACATAGGACAGAGGAGCTCCTGTGAAAACTTAAATACTCATTTATGTGAAAAAAAAACTGTAAAGCTGTGTAACCAGAGAGCACTCAGAATCAGACTGCATCATGGAATCACGTAAAGAGAGAAACACTGCTGTAAAATAACCTCACCCTTTTCCTTCTCCTGACTCTGTCTCTGAGTCATGCTTCAAATTTTCACTTTTAAACAACCTCAGTCCCCACACAGGTTATAGCAGGGTGAGAGGAATCTGTATCAGCTCTGGTTCAATCTTGGTTTTAAGTTATTATTTTAACACTAAGGTTCTGAGGTGAGTCAAGTTTGTGGACAACAAACAGATACTCATCAAACAGATAAATCATAAACCCCGCGTCCTCCATGTTAACAGATGGAACATGGGTCAAACTCTAAAATCCAAACACAGGTGAAATACATGTTTGTAAAACATGGTTTCTGTCATTATAGTTTGTTCTTATCATGCTGATTTACGTCACAGTGTTCATGTTTCTGACTAGTTTGGTTTAAATTAGTTTTTATTTGTATTTGTAAGTTATTTGATGCTATAAAGAGGAGATGTGACATCATGATTGACAGCTCTGTTGACCAATGAGGCTCCTGCAAAGCTGGGTGTACCGGATTTTCAGATTGAAGGAGGAAAAGTGAGAGGAAACGTAACAAACACAAGAATCTGTTTTGCTGTGGACCGGACACACGCTTTAGCAACAAGGTAAAGGTGGGTTTATTAGAGGAGGGGGCAGGATGTCAATACTGCAGCTATACCAGCCGATCCCTACTGCACAGAGCCCGACACCTAAATTTTTGCAACAAGTCAGTGCCTGCTGGTGGTGTTTTGGCTTCACTTTTGTACAACAGGATATAGGGGGCATATCATCCATCTTTACTTTCAGTGTTTTCATGATGTAAGCTGAAAATGAAGCCACAGGCTCAGAGAGACAGCGCTATCACACACTGTGTCTGAGATTATAATGTGTCAGTCACCTACATGAGCAGATCTACGTATGTAAGGATGGAGACTAACATGGATACCCAGTGTACTCAGGGGCGGAGCCAGACCTGTGACCATAATCACATAAATGTATGACATTTATTAATTATATTCTATTTGATCATAAACACATTAACTACTAACATTCAAGTATTGTACAGATGTTATATTTCAGGGTATATTTATAAGTTTAAAAAGTAACACAACAAAATGACAACATATGAATCTTCTCAGCTAAAAGGACTCACAAAGGATTATGTCCAAAGTCACGAGTTAAAGAACTAACAAAAGAAAGTGTGCCACAGTTAAATACAGTGATAACTACTAACTGCCTGCTGAAACACAGCCTGAGTAATTGATTTCATCATAAGCCCCGCCTCTCAAAATGCTAGATGGCCAATCATGATTTAACATTCTGGGATGGCCACTGGGGTTACTAATCAGGTTTCAGGGGGGGGGGGGGGGCATGCCCATCCCCTGGCTCTGCCCCTGAGTGTAGTGCTACATACATACATACATGTAAAAGCTCTGTTCCCATCAGGTAACTTTCTCAGGTAACCAGGAGGAGAAACTGGGTCAGGTCAGAAAAATGCTGAAGCATGAACAGAGTACAGCGTGAAACAGTCAGAGGTTGGACAGAAAAAAACAAAAATTAAACGTGTGTAGAATAAATGTATAAAACAGTTCAACAGTTTGGGGACAGTTTTACTAGATATTTATAAAACCACTGTAAGCTGAGACAGCAGCGTAACAACAGTTTCAAGGTACATTTCTTTAGTTTGGTGGGAGCTAAGCTAACAGTTTCCCTTTGCTCATACCCTTTATGCTAAGCTAAACTAAACACAGGAGCACAGGCATTACTGTTTAGCTGTCTCTAGGTGAACAATGTTAGATGACAGTTTCTTAAACTGTTTCTTTAAAGGGATTGTTTGTGTTTTTGAAGCAGTTTAAGGTCCTTCCTTATCTTCAGTTTGTCATTAGCAGCAGATAACTGTCAGCACAGTCACTGTTCAGAAACACCTGCAGGACAACATGTCAGTAAAAGTGTGTGCTATCTCTAAGGATACTGTCTGCATTCTTTGCAGTGTGATGCACAACCACCATGCATACTGGCTGTCTTCTCAAACGCTGACTGTGCTGAATGATGTCCACAGCATGTAACACACTGACAGTTAAAAAAGAACCTCATTCACATCAGACTATCCCTTTAGCATGAACCATGTTCCTGATGTAAAAGCAGCAGGGTCATTCAACATCAGCTCCACAACAGGTTTCCTCTACTGTCCCCACTCAGACATCACGTGACCATTACATGACCGACTAAAGACCATCAGGTGTTAAAGTAAAGTCCATCAGGTGTCAAAGTAAAGACCATCAGGTGTCAAAGTAAAGACCATCAGGTGTCAAAGTAAAGACCATCAGGTGTTAAAGTAAAGACCATCAGGTGTTAAAGTAAAGACCATCAGGTGTCAAAGTAAAGACCATCAGGTGTTAAACTCAAAGATTAATAAAGAGAAATGGTTTCTGTGTGTGTTATCTGAATAAAATGCTGAGAGACATTTAATGACTAAAGTAAATACCAACACTTAAAACAACAGGAAATAAACGTTATCATTGATCTATTATCTCTCACTGAACTTTATATCAACACATCAGGAGCTAAAAATAAAGAGTGAATAAATTAACAGCTGTGAGACGCAGAGATTTACAGTATATACATTCATCGTAAGGAACACTGGCCACTGTTTGTTCATCGAGCGGATGCTCTGTCCCCGTTCTGTCTGTGTCCATAAAGCTGTTTATCATGGATCACGTCCAGGGTCACACCTGATCCAGGTGAATCCCCTCACAGAAACACTTCTATGTCAGATGAGGGTCTCAGGTGACCTCACCTGTCTGTGGTGATCAGTGGCAGGTTGTTCTGATGGCTTTGAAGCATGGCAGAGGTCCACTCTTTGTTTACAAATAAAAATAAATAAAAATATAGAGAATATTTTTTTATCTAAAAAACAAAACTTTACCTCGAGTACTCTGACCTTCTGGTTGAGTTGAAAAGGTAAAAAACATTTTTTCTATTTTTTTTTTTCTTCCGTTTTTCTCTGTTTTCTCATATTTTAAAGTTTTAATGTTTGAAGGTCTGTTTGTTTGTTGGTTTGTTTGTCTATCTGTATGTTTGTCTGTTTGTTTGTTTTTTTGGTATGTCGGTATATTTGTCAGTTTGTTAGTTTGTCCATCTGTTTGTTTGTTTGTCTATTTGTGTGTTGGTATGTTTGTTTGTCTATCTATCTATCTATATGGTTTTCTGTGTTTGTCTGTTCGTTATTTTGTTTGTTTGTTCACCTGTTTCTTCTTTGTTGTTCTGTCCATCTGTTTGTGTTTGTTTGTTTGATTGTTTGTTTGTTTGTTTGTTTGTTTGTCTGAAAAAGAAAAGAAGTTTGCAGCCAGTGTTGGTCTGTACGCAGGTAAACAAAATGTAAAAGTGCTCTTATCTCAGAGACTTGTTTTTTAGTTCCTGTATTTAGAAAGAATGAGGCACTTAGGTCCATCTGTACGGCCACAGACGGTCTCTCAGGCTTCAGGCTCAGGACCAGAGGGTCTGGAGTCACCTGAGGTCAGGACCAGTAGGTGAGACAATGAAGACTGACAGATGAAAACCTCAGATGAATGAATGAATGGAAGCAGACAGTGGATGAATATTAAACATGCAGGCTACCGCATGTTTGAATGAACAGTGTTTACAGATGAAATCTGTGGACAGAGATCATATGACCAGTAAATTATGGTCATCTTCAGTCTGATCCGCCTGCCTGTTTGGTTTCTAATCCCTCTACAGGGACTTGGTCAGGGTCTCAGCAGGTCAGCCTCCTCAGACGTCTGGGTCAGGAAAACTCTGGATCACATCTCCGTCAACACATACAGGTTCAGATGCAGACATACCTGCAGCTTGGTGTGCTAAACCTGTGCAAGTCAGACAGAAAACAGCTCTAACAGCCACACAGAGTGACACTGACACTGTGCAGCACTCATAAGAGATGTCACGAAATGACTTCATATTAAACTTGTTAAAAGTGTCTTCTCTCCATCCAGCTCATAATCTGTATGAGGACAGACTTTAACTCCGTCAGGAGGAGAGCTCACAGCTCTGTACTGCAGAGAGAGGAGATTCTGACAGCTCATTTACATGATCAGACACAAAACAAGAGCAACCTGCACAGAGCTGCAGAAACTTATGAATTCCTCCCTCACATATCTGTCAGTATTAGTCGTCCACAGGTAGTCAGATTATCTACAGAGGCTGTTACTCTCTGAAACACAGAATTAAAACATTGAACAAAGCAGCGTCATGTTGAACAGCTGCATGTCTCCAGTGGGGCTCTGGAGGCTGCTAGCTTAGCTGTTGAGATGTCAGCTCATTCACTGACTAAAAACCCTCACCAGTTATCTGTGCTGTACATTTTCAACATGAGTGTGAAAGAAAGAAGACCGCAGCCTGGTACTAATGTCTGTTAATGTTTCTCTTTTACGCTGGAGGAGAAGTTCAGTGAGGCTGTGCTTCATACTGAATAGCTCCATCGTATTCTACTGAGAAACCATGACCCCCAATTGTCTAACTCAGTGAGTCACAGCCATGATGATCCAGAGTGTTCCACACAAACATAAACTCTATCGTGATCTAAAAGTCTAATCTGGCCAATAGAAATTCAAAAACAGGTGAAGCCATAGGCAAGCACCTACCTGTTCAAAGGTAAGACTGTACACAGAGCCCTCTGAACTGTAGTCACATGATTAGAGTCAGGGACGGTTAACTGTGTGATGACCTGTCCAAGAGAGGCCAGTTAGAAGAGACCGCTCTAAGTCAGGATTGCTGACACCAAACCAAGCCCTGACTCCGCGAGGGACCACGATGAAAACACATGAGGGGGGGTTGTTATAATGTAGGATGGTTATAAAGCTAAGCTCAGCCTAAATCCAACAGGCTAAATCAGACTCTACCAGGACTGATCCTGAACCAGCGCTGCACTGGCTCAGGGTGAAATGAAGATGCATAGGCTAGGAAACATTGGTACCAAACCAAACTGGACCAGTACAATCAGGTGCTCTCAGTTCAGTCCAGTTTAACATACTCCATACTCCAGTCTTTCAGACATGGCTTAGTCCAACAGGCAAAACTGGACCACATGAGTCCAAACCAAGATACTCAGCTTTCAGACACTCTTTTGTTCATGAGATCCTGAGAAGAGTATTCCAGTTCACTCTAATCCAGTTCACTCAAATCCAGTTTACTCTAATCCAGTTCAACATGCATCTAGATCATCCTTCTGCAGTCAGATCAGTCCTAATCCAGACACAGAGAAAAGTCCAGACCTAATCCACATGTGAGTCCAGACCTCAGCTCCAGGGTAATCCACTCTCTTTAGATCCAGTGAAATCATTCCTCCAACCCGTCCTTTGAAGTCCACCTCTATCCCAGTATGTCCAGGTAGACAGGTGTGGACTTCATCAGGGTAAACAGCATCTTCTGGATGTCCTTTATGTTGAGGCGTTGCTGTGGCTCTCTCTGCCAGCAACCAAGCATCATATCGTAGACTTCTTTGGGACACAGTCTTGGGCGCTCCAGGACCCGGCCCTGAGTAATGCACTCTATCACCTGAAGACACAGACAGAGACACAGGTAAACACATCATGAATCACTCAAGTGAAGCTTTCATTGGTCACAGCAATTAGCATCTGTATTTTGTTAGAAGAAGTTAAAGCGCCTGTGAGGTCAGGTTGGATTATGTTGTTTTTAGCGCCCCCTGTGGACAAAGAGGTGACTCTGAGCTCTGTTCAGATTTTGTGCTGTGACGTGTGTCATGTTTCCTTACAAAATATCTCCCCTGGGCTACTTGAACACTAAAACACTGTAGCAGCCATTGGAAACAGCTTAAGACATCATAAACATCTACCAATGAATAATGATGATGCTCCAGAGGGGTATACTACGAAGCAAGTTCAACATATCCTAGATATCTTCTCCTGATCTGGCCTCACTGAACCTAACAAAGGAGATCGCGCTAAACTGTCACACGAAGCTGGTTATCAACATGTTGAGTCAATCCAGAATTACCCTGAGCGCGTTCACATGAACGGGGCGGAGAAGGCAACATGTGACCAATCACAGACAAGGACAGTCTGCCGTCAGCACATCGACATATTTTTCAAACACTGCACTGATTTTAGAAAAATATGAAGAAGTTAAACACATAATCCAGACTACGATCAACACAGCTGTGTTTGGAACATGAAGGAAGAACTGAGAGATAAGACAAAAACTGTTTGAATGCGCGAATCAGGTCTTATTTCTCATCATTAGATATATCTGACAATAATAACTCTGTTTATTCCCTGAGAGTGATCTCTCTCTCTGATTTAATCTTATCTTGTGTGTGCAAGTTTTAGACGTAATATTTCAGCTGCAGTCCTGACGGTATCAAACTGAGCGCTGTGCTTAAAGGACTAATAACAATGAGAACATGATTCAAAGCGATAAGCACACTCAGTTTTATATTTAATGCAGTAAAACAACTTAATCAGAATAATCTGACTTCAGACTCTGTTTATACATCATGTGATGGAGTGAGCTGATTGGTCAGTGGGCGGAGTTTACTACAAACTGATCTCTGATCCTGAGCATAACCTGCTCCGGAGCAGGTTAGGAGTTCAGCATGAGTAACCATGGTTATCTACCCTGGTAAAGGCTGATTTATACTTCTGCGTTGAATCAACGGCGTACCCTACGCCGAGGCATACGCACGTAGCTGACGTGCACCTCCTCCAAAATGTAACTCCCCGTAGAGCCAACGCGGACCGCAAGCTCTGTGATTGGTCCGCTCGGCGGCTTTGTCTTTCCCGCATTTACAACACTTCCGGGATCCTGGACATCGGCCGCACATCGGCCGTGTATTTCATCTCCTCCTCTCTGTCCTCCTTCATGTAATCATGTCTGTATGATAAACAGCAACATGTATCAGCTGTAGATTAACATAACACGCTCTGAATCTCTGTGGAAAAGTAAACAGAGATCGTAGCGGTACCGGAAGCAGGCGACCGGTATCAGAGAGACCACACTGCCCTCAAGCGTTTCGGCGGAGAATTACTGTGCGACACAGACACACCGACGCACAAGTATGTTGGGCTCATGTCTGCGTCAGCCCCTGCTGCGTAGGGGAGACACAGAAGTATACATCAGCCTTTAGACGTGAACCACCTTCGTAGTACTGAAAATCCAGAGTTAACCCTGAAGTTACCTCGATAACCGCAAATCCGGCTTTGTAGTATACCCCTAAGGTCATAAAGAGACATCAGGGTGAATGACACTGCTCACAGAAGCTTTAACTCAAAGTGTATACATCAGAGGAAAGACAGATCGCTTAGCCAATGAATGGCTCTATCAGTGTTTTTGTCTCAGTATGTCACAGATGATGTTTGTGACAACTCACTATTTCTAAAGTGTATACATTAGTGACTTCACACAGTGTTTATAAAGTGTATACATCGTTGACTTCACACAGTGTTTATAAAGTGTACACATTAGTGACTTCACACAGTGTATATCAAGTGTATACATCAGTGACTTCACACAGTGTTTATAAAGTGTACACATTAGTGACTTCACACAGAGTATATCAAGTGTATACATTAGTGACTTCACACAGTGCATATAAAGTGTATACATTAGTGACTTCACACAGTGTATATAAAGTGTATACATTAGTGACTTCACACATGGCATATAAAGTGTATACATTAGTGACTTCACACGGTGTTTATAAAGTGTATACATTAGTGACTTCACACAGAGTATATCAAGTGTATACATTAGTGACTTCACACAGTGCATATAAAGTGTATGCATCAGTGACTTCACAAAGTGTATATAACCTGAATATTCTAAATATTATAATGTGTACCTCGTTGTTGGCAAGCTGGAACCATGGCTGTTTGCCGTAGGTGAAGATCTCCCACAGGATGACTCCAAAGCTCCACACGTCACTCTCTGTGGTGAACTTCCTGTACATGATGCTCTCTGGAGGCATCCACCGGATTGGCAGCATGGTGTGACCCCCCACCTGAACACACACACACACATAAACACACATACAGAGTAAGAACGATGCATGTATGTGATGTCTTCAGATACACGTTAAAGTCAAACTCAGCTGCCGGTGTTTGCTTTATGCTCTTAGTTTGTGTGATCCACAGGTATCAGACAGGTGTTTCATTCATTTTAACGTTGCAGGTTATACATACAGAATAGGTTTGGGGTTTATTGAGTCAGAGTCCTGTAAGACTTTATGAGGTACATTTTTAAATCTTGGGCTGTAAAACCACCCTGATGATACTGATTTTATTAAAGATTATACAGGGAACTTTCATCGCCAGGCTTGTATTTATTTTTATAATACATGTGTGCTGTTCAGTCTAACCCCTGCTTCCAGTAAACACATTTCCTACTTTTATTCTCAGCAAAACTGACTGACTGTGTCACCTGGAGCACTTTGGGGTTCAGTGTCTTGCCTACTTCAGCATGAGACTGCGGAAGCTGGGATCAATCCAGCTGTCCATAAGTAAGAGTTCATTCAATCTGCTTATAGGGTGTTAACATGAAAAAAGTGTGTCCATATTTTTGATGTAAACATTCATCATGAGTCTAGACTGTCTGACTCTAACATGACTGATGTGAGGACATGAAGCTGCAGACCGTCTCCTCTGTGGTGCATCAGTCAATGGATGACTTCTGCTGTGCTGCTGATAAATCAACCTCCTTCCACTCCACCATCTACCTCTGACTCTTCATCATCACCTCATCCTCCTTTCTGTAACTCTGAAGTTTTGGTGTCATTTGTTTCAGAGAAGCACATTATTAATTACTTTTGTTATAATACTGTATTGTTTCTGTTGTGTGAGAGGGAAGCTGAGTTAGAGTTATTTCTGGGGGCATTTTGTCTTTATTAACAGGACAGCTGAAGAGAGACCGTTAATGTGAGGAGTGGAGCCGACATGGGGGAAGACATGCAGCACATGCTCGTGGCCAAGAGTGGAACCATCAGCTGCTCCAAAGAGCACTGAAGCCTCTGTACACGAGGCGCATGCTCAAAACTGCAAGGCCAACGGCATCCTGCTGATAGGAGTTAAAATAAAACAGGTCAGTCTGCTGTTTGTGCTGCAGAGACACCAGAGCAGCCATTAAAACCAGAACAGTCCTCAGGAGCTCTTAAGGACGATGGGACTCCATGGACTCATTGACATTTACTGCCAAACACAAATTATTTCCCAGCACAGCGATTACAGAGCAGAGCGAGCCTCCTGAAAACCCCTCTGAGCTGCTGCTGAACACAAAGATCCTCTATGCAGGCGGAAAACTCACTGCACAGCTTCTTCAGACTCACATCTGGGACCCACATGAGATATTCAACTTTTAATAAACCTCCAGAGTTCATCACAACCTCACTAATCTTTTAACGCACTGCTACAGGCCTCTTCTTTCAAAGAGAACACACAGTAACAGGCGGTCTGCACTTTTAACACAGCAGCAGAGTATACATGATTCACCATCTCCACTTTAACTTTAGACAAACCTCCAATCACAGCTCTCTGTCGATGATTATGTTTAACCGTTCACTGCCCCTTACTAAATGTAAATGCTCTGAATAATTGAGGAAGACAACAATCCAAGACACGCTGCTCAGTAAATATTATTATCATTTAACAAACATGAAGCCATTATTAAAGCCCGGAGAGGCTAAATCAATCTGTTCATCCATGTTATGACTCATTTCTTTCTCTCTTGTGTATACAAGAACAGGTCATTCAGAGGATTTGTCCCAGGAGTGAGAAAACCCAAAAGCTTGAGTAGTTAGAACATGACAGAGCAGGATTTTTTTTGCTGACTCAGCATTTTAGTTAGCTTTCAGAGGGTGTGGTCACGCTGCCTGGAAAGAATATGCTAATGATATGATTTGATTATAATGGTGTAACGGTATGGTGTGACGAACATCTGCAGAGTAAAGGCTGATTTATACTTCTGCGTCGAATCGACGGCGTAGCCTACGCCGTAGGTCCGCGTAGCTCCCGTACCTACGCAGAGGCCTACGCACGTAGCTGACATGCACCTCCTCCAAAATGTAACTACGCGTAGAGCCGACGCGGACCGCAAGCTCTGTGATTGGTCCGCTCGACGGCTTGGTCTTTCCCGCATTCACAGCACTTCCGGGATCCCGGACATCGGCCACACATCCGCCGTGTATTTCATCTCCTCCTCTCTATTCTTCATGTAATCATGTCTGTATGATAAACAGCAACATGTAACACGCTCTGAATCGATGTGGAAAAGTAAACAGAGATCGTAGCAGGACCGGAAGCAGGCGACCGGCTATCAAAGAGACCGCACTGCCCTCAAGCGTTTCGGAGGAGAATTGCTGCGCGACACGGACACATCGACGCAGAAGTATGTGGGCTCATGTCCGCGTCAGCCCCTGCTGCGTAGGGGCGACGCAGAAGTATAAATCAGCCTTAACAGTTAAACTACAAAATCCACTGTCAGACCATAATCTCCAGCTGACTCAGGGATTATTAAGATGTGTCTGCTGTCTGTGTCAGACTTAATACGTCTCCAGAGATTTGTGCAGTGTCTTTCTTGACTCCAATAATTTTCTCTTAGAGGTATTTTGACGTACTTTTAATGCTGAGAATAGGATCATGACGTCAACAGGAAGGGCTAGACTGCCTCCCCCATCACAGTCATTTCATGAACAAAGCTGAGTGAACACAAGTGTTACGGCACCTTAAGAATCAAACATTTTGAGACTCAGATCTCAGAGTGAATTAGTCATTAAAACTATATATGTAGGATTCTTTTTCCCTTTCTGTTAAATGATTGGATGAAAACTTGTCCCTTACCCTGTAGTAGTCTGTACTGTAAATGTCTCTGGACATGCCAAAGTCTCCAATCTTCACCAGCAGGCCGTTCCCCACCAGACAGTTCCTTGTGGCCAGATCACGGTGCACAAAGTGCTGAGACGCCAGGTAGATCATCCCCGCCGCTATCTGACTGGCGATGTGTAGCATCTGAGACAGACCCAGTTCCCCGTTGGTCTGCAGCGGCTGTCCGTCCACCAGGATCATGGCGTCTGGCCCGTGGGCTCTAAAGTTGGAGATGTACACAGCCAGGTTCAGGATCAGGAGATAGAAAATACAACAGGAGAGAAACACATTCATCTTCATATACACTGTAAACCTGAAAAGTACTTCTAACGCATAGTCATTAAGGGTTCAGCACTCAAAACCAGCTATTTAGTTGAACCAACAATTAATTTTTGAGTTATCTGAACGATTAATGTTGTTTTAATTATATGTGGATCAATTTTAGTGAGTTAATATCCATGTCCAAATAACAACTTTTGAGTGTATAGAGGGACGCTGCGTATGACGTCATCTACGTCTCCACCTAAGTCTTCACACACTTGACAAACCACAATGGTTGATATTCATGAAGCGGCAAGTAACGAAGAAAGACAATGCCAAATCACTGTACCGGTACAGGGAAGACGGACAATAATCCAACAAGGGAAACTGGAATGAAATACACCGAGTAATCAACACAGTTGTGAACACAGGTGATACTAATGAGGGGAATCACAAAAGGAGGGAAATACACATGGGCATGACGTAAAACTAAACTGGAGACACAAGGATTCAGAACTACAAATAAAACAGTAAACACAAGGCTAGACTAAGAAAACACATCAAGAGACATGGATCACTAAACACTCCAGGACAAAGGAGGAACCAAGGCATGAAACACAAGGAAAAAACTGAACTAACCAAACCATGACATGCACTCAGTTTCATCTAGTATGTATGAATTAAAAATATGAAAAAATGTAACTAATAAATTTGAGTTGGGGAAACTTGAAAATTAAAAGAAAAGAAAGAAAACAATTGAGTAAACTGAAAGCGGATTTTATCATTTCAGTTATACTCAAAAATTATATGTCCGCTACTTAAAAACTCTTATGTAATCATTTACGACAAACATTTTGTGCAATTTCAACTGGTTTGTGTTTACAGTGTGTGATCCTGTTGATCAGTACTGACTGAGCATGTGCAACTCCAATAGAGGGATGTTTAACTAACAGCTCCTTCACTAATCAGTAAGAATATAAGCATCAGACTTCAAATATAAAACAGAAGCATGGAGTGCTGCAGGGTGTGGACAGGTGCAGAAAAAAATGTGTCTCTTCAGCGTGGGGATCCAGGCAAAGGAAAGTTTCAAAAACAACACTATAAGAATCAAGACGAACATTTTGTCCACTAATACTGAGCAAGCAGAGACCATAAACAGCTTTCTATTGAGTGTGAAAGATTGATTCACCTGAAACTGAAACCTCTGTTTATGCTGTCCTCACAAATACAGACAAAACAGAGCTTTTAAAGATCAACACATTGGCTTCCAAAACCTCAATTATCAGTGACTTAAAAATCTGTTTACGTGTGGAAGGAAGGCGAAAAAACAGAGAAAAAAACTATATTTCCAATATATTCATCAGACGGGTAGGGTCTCAGTTTCACTGTAAACAGTAAGTTCCAGAGACAGCTTCACTCTGGCTTACTTCAGCGGTATGAACCTGAAACAGAAACTGATGTTCTTGTGATAGTTCATAGTTCAACTGTAACAGTGTAGTATGTACTGTACCCAAATACAGCGTGTGTATTAGTGTTAATTTCGTTAACGAAATTATGACGATAAATGTTTGCCAACGACTCATTTTTTCATGACGAAAACGAGACTATGACGAGGTGAAGTGCTTCACTGATAATAAAAACTCTGACGAAAATATGTTTTGATTTTGTTGAGGAGACGATGATGAGACGAAAACTTAGTGGTGGACCGTCGGAGATTAAGAATCCATGTTTCCCCCGCTGTGCGTCTAATTTTTAAAAATAAAAGCGATGCATTCCTGTGGCAGGCTGAGATATTATTTGAGGGGCGCAGTGTTCGCTTGGTTACTACCTGCAGCAGGAGTGCTTTATGAACCAGCTCTCCCCCCTCCATGCATCTGTCTCATCTTCCTTGAGGATTTTTTAACCCCGTAGTGCGTTAGTGACAAAGACATAACCAGGGGACGTCTGTTTAATATTTGATGTTTGCTGTTTTTGCCGCTATTACCGTAAAAAGCTCTGCGTATAAAGCTTGATTTATTCCAGTTTGGTGATAAATCAGACACATTTATAAAGTTTGGATCAACTCCTTGTTGAAAGATGCAGATACATTTCAGAGTGCCGTGAACTGACTGTCTGTCCAGTTCACCTGTCACTGCAGGTGCATTCAAGGACCGTCGTATATGTGCAATACAGCCCTTTCATGGCATTTTTCTGAGTCAAGAGAATCAAAATACAGTCACAATGGTCACATCAAGAATTTTTCCTTTAGATTTTTTGTAGGGACAGGCTAAATTGTTTAACTTAAGATATTACACAAGCAAAAGTGTTAAAGGAGTGAAATGTTCACGATTTTTACATTTGGTGTAACCCTGTTACCAATATCTGATTGACTACATGAATTATTTAAAGAGTGAAGATGTTTCGGCAAAAATCAAAGACTTAAATGTTTGAGTTTTCGTCGACTAAAACTAGATCAAAATGTTTTGAGTTTCCGCCAACTACAACTAGACTAAAACTATAAAGGGCTGAAAAGACTAAAAATGTGACTAAAACTAACAGGCATTTTCTTCTAAAGACTAAGACTAAATCTAAAGCAGCCACCAAAATTACCACTATAGTGTGTCTGAACTTTCCTCCCTGCTCACACAGTGAGTGTGTTGGAGTCTTTTTAGTCCAGCTGACCTAAAGTCTCCACTGTAGGAGGGGGAGGCCAATGAAAAGGCAGTTCAGTGTTTTTTGTGTGTGTGTGTGTGTTCTGTGTGTGCGTGTTTGTGTCTGTGTGTGGTTTGGAGGGTTATAGTTGTCAGCTTAATTAGCAGTATGTCCTGGAAGAATTGATGGCTGCACTTAAATGGAAACACAATTACAGAGCTGAAATTAGCATCCGAGGCAAAGATACACACACACACACACACACACACACACACACACACACACACACAGACACACACACACACACACACACACACACACAAACAGTCAGAGTCATACATACACTCTGGCAGATTCCACATTCTGGCGGCGGTTTAAGTATTGATGTTGTATTCTGCAGGGCAAAGCATCATGGGAGCAAATCAGATCTAATGACAGCAGACATAATGCAGCTCATTACCTCACAGAGCAGTTTAACATGCAGACAGCCAGTGTGGCAGTGAGTGTGGAGAGAGAGAGAGAGAGAGAGAGAGAGAGAGAGAGAGAGAGAGAGAGAGAGAGAGAGCAGATAGAGCAGATAGAGCAGACAGAGCTTCAGGTAAAGCTGCAGGTAGAGCAACAGATAGGGCTGCAGAGTATGGCGCAGGTGTGATGTTCGTCCTCCTCAGATCAGATCGGGTCAGTTAGAGTCTGTGTTTCATGTTATCAGCTGCTGTGTTCTCATGTTCTCTCATGCAGTCAGTATATGTGGTAATAACTGCTCCTCATGCATACTTCATCTCAGTGTGCACACACCAGGGAGAGTTTTAATTACACACATTAATCCTCTGTATCTCTCTCTGCTATTAAAGCCATGATTTTAATTCTTGTTCTCTGGTGTTTGAGCGTTACAGCTCATCAACCTGCTGCTCCTTTAACAATGAAACCATTACGCTCTGTTTCAGTACTGGCTTTAACCACTACACCACATATATATATTTATCATTTAGGAGAATAAACGTCAGCTTCAGCTCCAAAATGGGAACATACAGCTGCTTTTTTCTGATGCATCCACTTTATTTTTTGTACTGCCCTTTATCAATCAGCAACCCCCAGCGTTGAAAAATCAGGCCATGGCTTCAATATAAGAAACTTCAGTTCCTTAAGTGTCCACTGGAGTCTGTCTTCTGCAGTGAGTCAGTCCCCATAGAGCCCCATGTTAAAATGTTACAGCAGAAATAAAGATGTTTACAGCATGGTCTCTACAGCCCATTTCTCTATTCATGACATCTGTATAGGCTGAATCTATAGCACCAAACATTTGAAACTCTTTGCTGATGTCTCTACAGTCTGCTGGCTCTACAGAGTCTTTAAAAAACACATCTGTTCAGACAGGTGTAGCATTATATTCAGTCCACCTCTGTGACTGAACTGTTCTTATCGTTCATGGCTGTTGTATTGTTGGTCTCAGGACTTTATCAATCCAATATGGAAATGTCCATGGCCTGCCAATTTAGCATGCTAACTGAAACTAGCGTTTCAGCCACATTGTGTGGATGCTAACTGAAGCTCACGGTTTTCCCTCACCTTACGGTCGATGGTGTTAACAAGCAAAAGCAAAATATGCAAGAACTTTTTTTCGCAGATTGATTTGACATGACGTGTGAATGATTTGCCTCTGGTGTTGCTCATGTTAGTTAAAGTTAATCAACATTCTTAAGGGGTTGTCAAGGGGCTTTGACCAATCAGAATCAAGCATCTTACACAACTAGAAGATCTGTAAGAAAGCCAGGTAATAAGCTGTAAAAATAATCAGCTGGTTAACAATAAAACAGGAGCTCTGGTGGAGGAAGCTCTGACCTTGTTCTATGTGATAAAAATGGATCGTATTTAAAATGGACATGTCCATCTAATAAATCCTTTATATGATAGATATTTTAAAATATATCTATTATGTCAGTAGCTATACCTGATCAAATGACCATGTAATGATTAATTCCCTTACATGCAGAGCAGTCTGAGTGTGTGTTGGGCTGTAATGAAGTGAGCAGAGCTCCTCATTTCATCAAACAATAAAGCTTCTCTCTCTCTCAGAGTAAATTAGATCCCTCTGTCTGATTAAATCTGAAGGCATCAGTCTGACAAACACACACCATGATCAGAGGATGTGATTATACCAAGCTCTCCTGCTGTCTGACTCTCACATTTTCTGCTCTCAGAGGATGAAAGATAAACTCTATATAAAGAGGGCCATAAACTTCACTGGAGATGGAGGGAAATACAGACAGTTATTTCTCCTCTACAAAAATAAGAAGTCAAATTCAGCCTGATGATGGTGAAGAGTTCATGGACGTATGCTCAACTGTTAGAGCAGAATCCTCACAACGTAGACGTAGGTCTGAAATGTATATGATGTTGAAATAATGATGAGGGTTAAATAATGGCTACGGGTAAAAATAACTCTGAGGGTTAAAATGACTCTGAGGGTTAAATAATGCTAAGTATTAAAATATGATGAGGGTTAAATAACGATAAGGTTTTAAATAACGCTGCGGGTAAAGACAACATGGAGGGTTAAAACAACGATGAGGTTACAGTTAAAGGTGAGGATCGAAAGCAGGGCACAGATGATGGGGAGGAGGATGAAGAAGGTGAGACTGACCTGAGGAACTTGTGAGGTCTCCGTGCTTCATGTACTCGAACACCATAATGAGCGGGTCTCCGTCCACACACACGCCGTAGAACTTGACGATGTGTTCATGCTGCAGGTTGGTCAGCAGCTCGGCCTCACGCTGGAAATCCTTCCTGGCTGCCAGAGTGGGATCCTTCAGAGTCTGACAGAAGGAGGTATGACCACAGTCAGGAAGGTAAATTATTCCACCCTCAGTAATCTCTCTCTCCTGTCAGCAGGTTTAGAGCTCTATATCCTCCATGTTTGCAGCTCTAACAACTGTTAAATGATGATCACATGATGACATTTAACAAAATAACTGGAACAATCAGCCAAAATGTAGAACGCTGTGCTCTTGTCTTTGTTCCTTTCATTTCAACAATTACACTGAATGCCTCTTGGTTAATTATTCTCTCTTGAGCTCGGACTCTCACAGCTCAAACGTCTTAGTGTATTTAGACTTCTGTATGATGATTTGAATAGGTTGACACATTGAAAACACTGTCACTGGATCATAAGGTTTAGTCAGGTTGGCTGATTGATGTCTCCTGCCTCCTACACGTATATTCTTCAGCTCTGCTTCTTTCCCTCCCTCAGCATCTTCATCATCTCTCAACCCTTCATTATGATCGTCTTTAGACTAAGTAGACTTCAGGTGGGTCAGAGCACAGAGACAAGTACATCAGAAACCACATCCATTCATGAAAAACAAACTCAGTCCTCTGCAGAGAATCACAGTCACAGGTACGAACACTCACATAACAGTCAACATAATTTATAGAAGGACTGTTACCATAGAATACTCCAGCATCTATCTGCATCACCATCTAATCTCCGTCCTCTGACAGCTCCTCTTCTCAAGCGCATGTTCGCCTGTGTTCCTATCTGTTTTCATGGACCTGTTCTCCTGCAGCCTGTGTTCCTGCAGCCTGTGTTCCTGCACTTCCTCCACTAACACACTTTGTTTTGTTTACTGCATTATGTGTGACTCAGCAGAAATTAACTGTCTCTGCATGAACACACTGCTGATGAAACTGACCCTGACAGTCCAGCTGTGTGTGTTGTGTGTTTGGTGTGTGTGGTGTGTGTGTGTGTGTGTGGGTGTGTGTGTGTGTGTGTGTGTGTGTGTGTGTGTGTGTGTGTGTGTGTGTGTGTGTGTGTGTGTGAGAGAGTGTGCTCACGTCTGAGCGGTGAGAGGCTGAGGACTTAACCATCGATCACTGTTTACATGTGAAACCTGCTGAGTCAGCTTACTGGGTTATCAGAGTAATAACATTGGACGTTACAGAGATGATCCCAGTGATGTAACCTGAAAACAAGAGTCCATCTGAAGAATGATGTCTGAATGTTTCAGTTTCAGGCTCTGTTCATGCTGACTCACCTTGTCACAGTTTACTGGGACATGTGAATAACAAAGTATCAGTTCATGTTACACCTGTGCAGAGGTCCAGGTGGGTGTGCTGAGGAAGATCAATTGCCATTGACAGTTTCTCTGACACAGCACCCTGATACCTGTGTTTCTTTCTGTCCTCACTCAGTTCACCTTCACATCTTTCTGCAGGGAGGAACAGGTGTATCAAAGGGTCACATATGTCTTCTCGCTGTGGTTTCAGGAGAAGGAGAAAGTGTTTATGACCACACTGACCACAGCATTGGGATAGTGGGAGGTGAAGAAGAGCAGGGGTTTTTAACAAGCTCAAAGATTAATTTTCATAATTATTTCAACTTTAATTCAAGTATTGGACTCAGCACCTACCCACAGCGCCAAATCTACCACCACATGATTTACTGACCATGATGTGACTGTGCTTGATTGACTAGCCAACTCACCTGACCTGAACCCTAAAGAGAATCTGTGAGGTATTTGTTAAGAGGAAGGCGAGAAACAACCAACACAAAAATACAGAAGAGCTGAAGGCTTCTATCAAAACAACCTGGGCTTCAATAACTCCTCAGCAGAGTTACAGGCTGATCGCCGCTATGCTTTGCCACACTGATACAGTAATTCCTCATAAAGGAGCCCCAACCAAGTACAGAGAGGATAAATGAACATATTTGAGAGTTTAACTTTGTGAATTAAATAAAAAAATAAAAAAGCTTAGACGATGTAGCCTTTCACCTTTAACCTTGAACTCACCTTCACAGCGACCAGCATCTTGTCCTTGGTGGGGCTCAGGTTGTAACACTCAGCCAGAAACACCTTTCCAAACGCTCCCTCTCCAAGCTCTCTCTTCAGGATGATGTCTCTGCGCTGTATGTGCTGAACGTCTGCGAGACAGACAGAAGAGAGACAGACAGTGTTAGCATCATTAGTCAGTGTCATGAATGAAACATGGTCTGAGTGCACTGTTCACCCACTCTTCAGCCCAGTTCAGACAGATCAGAGTGTGAGTGCAGAGACTGAACTCTGTCCATGTGAGCTCTGATTTGTAATGACTCTGAGGGTCCACAGTCCTCATCACAGAGGTGAAGAGTAGGGTCAATTCTGAGTCGAGTGTTGTGTAAAAAGTTCTAAAATGTAAAATACCGTAATAAATGGAGTTTAGGAAATGTCAGTGATTGAGGGTGATGGATTGAAGCACAGGAGGCTCTTCTGACAAAGAGTCTAGGAACAGCTAAAAAAAATAAACATGAATTTGTTTATTTCAGTCAATGTGAGCTGAACTTTGAGCTAGCTCATTTGTACTGTGAAGTTGAACAATACTGATGGACTCAGTTGATGCAGTCTGTAGAGTGATACATTTGTGTAGTCTGTGTTAGAGATGCTTCACGCACAAAGCTGTGGCTCAGTGGTAGAGCAGTCGTTCATCTCTCAATCAAAAGGTTGGGATTTGATCCTTGCTTCTGCAGTCACCTGCCAAAGTGTCCTTGGTCACAACACTGGACCTCAAATCGCTCCCAGTGACCGCTGTGTGTGAATGTGTATGAACGAGATTACTAATACTGATGGTCCCTTACTATAGCAGCCTCTGCCATCAGTGTGGGATCAGAATGTGACTAGCTGTGTAAAGGTGCTTTGAAGTGATCAGAAACACTAGTAAGTGCTTTACAGTACAAGTCCACATACCATTTACAGCTGAGCTCTGTCCCACGTGATATAGGTACATTCATCTGTGACAGACAGACAGACAGACAGACAGACAGAAGACAGACAGACAGACAGACCGACAGACAGACAGACAGTGGAGTCCTGAGTACGGACACCTACTCTTGTATCAGGGTAAGATACCCCGCTGTTTATTAGACTGATAGTAAACTGGATAAGGCTGCTGCTTCATCAATATGTGTGTGTGCGAGTGTGTGTGTGTGTGTGTGTGTGTGTGTGTGGTGTGTGTGTGTGTGTGTGTGTGTGTGTGTGTGGTGCGTGTGTGTGTGTGTGTGTGTGTGTTGGCTGCCCTCTGTCTCTCTGTGTTAATGACAACATTAACCTCAGCTATTTGTAACTGTGCTAATTAGCCTGCATTTTCAACGCACACACACACACACACATCATCATCATCATCATGCCGAGTCCACAGTGTGCTTGTGTGTGTGAGTGTGTTAGTTGCTGTCCTCCTTTAGAAACAGAGGTCATCTTAGTGCAGCTGACTGTAACATAGTGTAACTCATTGCTTATCTCACTGTATTTTGAACGCAGCCTGCTCATCACTGCTTCTGTTTGTTTCTCTGCACAGCCGGCAGAGACTCATCAAAACCACTCCAATGTAAAACATAGAGATGTTAAATAAAAACAACACCAGAGGACGATATCGGAACTGATATGTCCTACTACTGTGCTCTAAACCAGCCCCCTCCATATGCACACGTACACACACACAGAGTTAGCTGACCGTTCCGCCCCTGAGTTTCAATTAGTGAGACAGTAATGAGCTGTGGGATCAGCAGCAGATGTATAGCTCCTATACAGGCTGTGTGTGTGTGTGTTGAGGCGTGGTGGTGCATCATATCATGTCAATAACTCTATACTCAGTGTAGATATATACACGTTATGTAAGGGATACTGTATAATGAGCAGGTTGTTATACAGCTGACAGGACCCTGATGTGAAGCTTTCTACCAACTGACATTAAATATTGATTTAAAGATGATTATTTATACAGATATTAAAATCTCTGATTCCACGGTTGTTAATGTTTCCTTGGTAACAGATTCACCTCAGCCGCCTTGTTGTATAAATTAACATCAAACTGAACATTTAAATTCAGGGCCCAGTTTAAACCTGATCCTGTTTATTTGGTGTAAATCACACTAAAGTGAACATTGAAGGTAACATTGTACGAAGTGAACAGGACATCTGCAGGAATATTGATGATAACATTTCTGTCCTCATTCAGCTCTCCTTCTCTTTGAAGTTGACTCATATTTAAACATCAATGAGTCTCAACTTTGATTCTTGCTGTTATCACTCTCTTCTGGTTTAAGTGACTTTGTAGAGATCAGCAGCTTAGAGATGCTGTCACCAGCTCTGCTGCCGTATGTTTCCTGGATGTTGTTGAGCCTGGGCCGCCTGTGTCAAGGACTATCCTCTGTACATGGGGCGCATGGTTTAACCCCATACAGGTGATTTATAAACCATCAGGACCTTCTGATAACACAGACTCCATCTTTGTTTCTGCTCACTGTTTGTGTTACTTTTATAGGTTTATTGATGTGTTTGTTCCAGCGTGTCCTTGTGTAATTTATACTCTGTGAGTTTATGTCTGTTATTAAATTCACCCCTGTGTACTGAGCTCTGTTTGTAAAGTGCTATATGAAGGAAGGGGACTGGGTGAGATTGCTCCAGCTGTGCAGAGCTGGATACTGTCATTGAGAGTTTAATAAAACACACACCTGATTAACAGCTGGGCTAACATTAGTAATCATAGACATCATGTTTACAATGAATAGAACCAACGTTACTGATAACCTCCAGATATAACATCATCGCTACACCTGGGAAATACCACATCACCTGTTCTCTGAGAGTGTGTGTGTGTTTGTGCCCAGGTACACACTATTGTAGTAACAAGAACCAAACACCAGTACAAAGAACCCCCCCCCCCTCCCACACACACACACACACACATACACACACATACACACACACACAAACAGACAAACTGACACACACATAGTGTAAATTTGTAGCTGGTGATAATCACACAAGGTGACTCTTGTGATAGATCAGCATTGGCAACAGCATAAGTGTGAGTGTGAGTGTGTGTATGTGTGTGTGTGGTTGTGTGTGTGTGTGTGTGTGTGTGCGTGTGTGTGTGCGTGTGTGCGTGTGTGTGTGTCTGTGTGTGTGTGTGTGTGTGTGTGTGTGTGTAGTCTCTAGGGGAATTGTTAGATTTATGTGGCTGTAAAGGAAAGAGGCGATTTGCTCGACCGTTGTGCAGAATACTGTCAGAGTTATATAGCGACAGAGAGATAGGGAGAGAGAGAGATTGAGAGTGTGTGTGTTAGCTGAATGTGTGTCTCCATGGTTACAGTAATAGAGGTGATGTACAGGCGCAGCTGAACAAATTAGAATCAAATCATTCATAGTTCATTATTTTCCATCAGTCGTCTAAGAACATATTCTGGACTTATTATATCCACTAAACATCTATCTAAAACAACTGTCTGTCTTTACCTCATAATATAAGAATTTTAAATTTAGAGTTTAAGTAAATCACTATTCAAACAGTAGAAACACTGTGTTTCTGTCAGAGTAGTTCAGTACGCACAGCCACAGCCATGGTAAGATTGCTGACCTGACAGTATTTCAGCAGACATTCATGGACTCCCTCCACATGGAGGGTAGGCCTCAGAAGGTCACTGCTGAAAGGCTTGCTTTTCACAGAGCACTGTATCAGAGCAGTTTAATGGAAAGTTGGCTGGAAGGAAAAGTGTGATAGGAAAGGTGTACAAGCAACAGGGATGACCACAACTTGGAGAGGGATTTACAGAAAAGTTGTTTCAGACCTTTTGAGAACTTCACAAGGAGTGGACTGTGGCTGGAGTCAGTGCATCAAGAGCCACTACGCACATCCAAAGTCCTCTTTTCAGATGAAAGTACCTTTAGCACCTGCCCACAGCGCCAAAACTACCACCCCATGATTTATTTGACATGATATGTCAATGTTGCTGACTGTCAGCATTTAAACAGCATGTGGACTCATGAGATAATGTCGCAGTACTCGAGTCAGGCAGTCTTACTTTTCACGGTTGGACTTACTGATAAAGACTGTCTTGTGTTTTGTTAGTATAAGGCCCTGATAGTTCATTCATGCTTACAGAGGTGTCATATGTTCTAGCTTCAAAGATTTTACAGCTGACTTGACTCAACTCGAAACTTGATCCGAACCCTGGGTACTTAAATCGACTCGATCACTGGGGACTCGAAACTTAACATGAATATTGGGAACTCCACTCGACTCAAACACAGGTGAGTCTGCACCTGCTGACTCTGACACTGTGTGTGTGTGTCTGTGTGTGTGTGTGTGTGTGTGTGTGTGTGCATGTGTGTGTGTGTGTGCATGTGTGTGTATGTGAGTTTGTGTATGTGCATGTGTGTGTACTCACAGGTGGTGGGTTTGTTACAGTTGTGTCCATGTCTGAAGTACTGCGGGTTCTCGATGACAGGAATTCTCGTCATCCCGATCACCACAGCATCTGCTCCTCCATCCAGCGTGCACGGACTGATGATCCCGTGGTTCACATGATGAAGAGGACTGGCAGAATCTTCCTCGCCACTGATAACTGCCACGGGTCCTGAGTGAGAGAGAAAGAGAGAGATAGAGATACAAACCCAGCTGTTAGCTCATAAAATCCTTGACCTTTTTACAGACAAACCAATGACAGGGTTATTCAGGGAGGGACACATAGAGACAGGAGTATGGTTTTAAGTTCTTCGATAACCAAACAGGATCAGATTTAAAGACACGTCAGATACTTCTGTCATCAGACTGCAGCACAAGAAGAGAAATGTCCAACAGACTCATCTTCAGGTTCCAGGTAAATCACACACTTCATCTCTACACAGCTGAACAGGAGATTACTGATCACCCAGCGCACCCTACATCCACACACACATTTACTAACTATGCTGTATGAGGTTGACCCACAGGTGGAGGAGGAGGAGCTATGGTGGCCCATAAGTGCAATAAAGAGTGTTCAGAGGCAGAGGACAGAGGACAGAAACGGAGGATGGATGTACGCCAGGTGATTAGAGACAGAGGACAGAGAACCTTTTAGTAATGAAGACTGTTCTTAGTCTCGCTCAGCTGGCTGTCTTAGCTTCATTTGAATGAACAGGTTATAACTTTCACTTTAATGCATACTCTCATCTTGTATCTGTGTCATACAACTCCACAAGCCTATTGTCCTGTCTGCCTAGCCTGTTGTCTTGTCTGTGGTCTGTCTTGTTTACTGCTACAGAGGGCAGGGGGGGTCTGACAGAAACAGGAGGATGCGATCAGAGGACTGTGTTCATTGTGTTTGTGTTCTTCTTCAACAAGCAGTGACTAACAACTCATTTAAAGAGATGGATAGGCTTTACGTTGATTAAAGGTACAGCAAAGATTTCTGTCAGCTCACTGGATCAGAGCTGACTGCTTTCATTTCTTCTTCTTGAGACCAGCAGCACAGAAAACAGACATTAATCAAATCTCTGTGTGTATGTGTGTGTTTGTGTGTGTGTGTGTGTGTGTGTGTGTGTGTGTGTGTGTGTGTGTGTGTGTGTGTGTGTGTGTGTGTGTGTGTGTTTGTGTGTGTGTGTGTGTGTGTGTGTGTGTGTTGTCATTGTGATCAGGAGGGGGATGGGCTAGTTATCTGAAGGACACTCGAAAGGACCGTTTCCATGTTGATGGACATGTCTGAGGCTGTGGGGATCAAACCTGTGACCTCTGTCAGCAACAGCTTCTGTGTGTGTGTGTGTCTGTGTGTCTGTGTGTGTGTGTGTGTGTGTGTGTGTGTGTGTGCGTGTGTGTATTTGTGTGTGTGTGTGTGTGTGTGTGTGTGTGTGTGTGTGTGTGTGTGTGTGTGTGTGTGTGTGTGTGTGTGTGTGTGTAGGCTGTATGTCAGGAGGCTGAGCACTGAGCTGCTGATGGATCAGAGACTGACACACAGAATAAAGCACAGAGGTTAAAAAGATGTCGGTGTCAGACAGTGTGCAGTGGACAGTTTTAACAGAGGACAGAGGTTAAAGGTCGAAGGGAGTGACATCAGAGGGGTGACAGGCTGAGGAGGGGGAGTAACACTGTGATCATGTGTGCACATACTGATACTCTGTGCACAGAGCATGATCTGTATGTCTGTATGTGTATAACTTGTGTCCACAGTCTGAGCAGGTATCACAGGCGTCTGAAGATTTCAGTCTCTGATCAGAGCACGTTGACTTCAGGTTAAATCAAATGTTAGAGACTTCCAGCAGCATGTAGACATGAAGTCTGTTGACATTTCACATCCCGTCCACACTCTCCCGCCCCCCCCTAACAGGCCGGGGGGCGGTAATGAGAGGAAGAGCAGTGAATGCTTGATGAGAGGGAGGTTTAATTTTTCAGCACGGCACGGGTAATAGTCAGGATGTAATCACAGGACGACAGTGTGAAATATTGATCTGAAGCACGTACAGGAGGTAATCTAATTTCACACTCTCTGACACACATATAGAAGCCTGGACGTCATTACTGAAAGGGTCTCAGTCTTTATTCCACAGAGACTCTGTGGGTATTCATGGAGTCCTGAGGGTTGCTGGTTTGGGTTACACACCTGAGATAAGGTCAGAGTTAACAATACATACAAAATGATTAAGTATGTTGGAGTCTGTTGTCTCTTATAGTTTTTCAGTTTCATGTTCATGAAGTTATGCTGCTGTGTCTCGTGCATAAATGTACTTGGATCCTCCCTAATTGTTTCTGTCTCTGTGTTTAGGTGGAAGGAGAGAGGTTCAGTATGCCATCTGCAGCTCTGTCTAAGTAGAAAGTCTGAAATCTTCCAGTAACACACCTGCCTGCTCGATCACCTGACTCTTAAAGGGAGTGAGTGTGGACACACTGATTGGTTTGATTTATGTTGTGCAAAAAACACACCTTAGAATAACTACAGGGCTGAATCCAACCTCTTTGCCCTCTGCGCCTCACTTAGCGTTCAGACTGTGCAGCAACATGCAGTCGGACTGATTGACTTTGAGCCATGCGCTTCAGACTGTGCGTGGTAACACGGGCCGTGTGTGTTCAGGTGCATATGTTTCTGTTGCATTATGAATTAAACTCCAAAGAGGACAGTTAGCCATTTTTAATCAGTTTGCTTTTTTTATTTCATCAACTTTCTGACCTCTCTCTGTCTTTCTGTTTTCCTAACTCTAACTCTAGCTGTCTCTGTGTGTCACATGTATTTCACACGTATTTGTCTTCCATGTATCCTCCTATAAAAGATAATCCCTTTCTGAACTGTCCCTTTTCAGTAAAATGACAGGTTGATGAAGTGGAGAAAGTTTCCAGCTCGTCTAACCTCTCACTGAGAAAATGATTTATTTAGATTTGATCTATGAAAGTCTAACCAGCAGAGAGACACACTGACGAGGTTACTGTACAGAGTCAGTAGAGATGTTGGGGAGTCTTTAAATATCTGGAGGTGAACTTGTAACTGTGAGAGAAAGAGAGAGGAGAGAAAGAGAGAGAGATGGAGCAGAGAGAGAGGAGAGAGAGAGAGAGAGAGAGAGAGAGAGAGAGAGAGAGAGAGGAGAGAGAGAAAGAGGAGAGAGAGAGAGAGAGAGAGAGAGGAGAGAGAGACGAGTGGGAAGAGAGATGAAAACGAGATGTCAGTAAATAATCCAAACCATGTTCCACTTTTAACTTCACTTTGAATAAATCTAACTTTATACCAGCATATTCAGGAATCCTGAAATGTAATAAAAAAGTAATGTTTCTCAGCATAATCTATTTATATAGATTCAAATAACTGTTAACAATACAGTTAAACATGCACGTTCTAAATTGACACTACCTGGGGAGTCATAATTCAAAGGCTCTACGTTGAAGATCAATCTGCTGTTCTTAAAGTGTTGAGAACATGGCTTCCAAAATCCAGTGACACGCTGGTGTTCAACATCAGACAGAACCTGCCAGAACAAACTAATCCTCCACCACATGGGCTGGTAGCTGACCAGATATTAGACAGAGCCCAAATTTAGCTCAGACTACCAGCGGACTGTGATGAGGATGTGTGAGAAACTACACCAGATCCAAATATACTCTGCTCATGCTCCAATGATACAAACCAATGTGTGTGTTTGTGTGTGCGTGTATGTAGGTGTGTGTGTGTGAGCCATATTTAGATGTACATTAAAGGCTAACACCGTAATTATGTATATATTAGCTGCTCTATTTAAATGCTAATGAACACAGTGAGTTCCTGCAGGGAGACAGAAGAGGATAAAACCTTCATTCATTTGCTCACACACACACACACACACACACACACACACACACACACACACACACACACACACACACACACACACACACACACACACACACACACACACACACACACACACACACACAGTTTCCTTGCAGTGTGCTTACTTCTTCATGCTGACTTCAGCATCTTTACTCCAGCAGCAAGATATAAACAGAGTCTGTATTCAAACGTCAAGAGACTATTTTACCGCATACTCTCTAATATAGTCACCTGACAATAAAAGAAGGCCAATCTGCACACATTGGAATCAAATATCCAATTTAACCCAGTTATTCAGTTGGTCTGAGAACAACCAGTCTTATTTCACTCAGTAAGACCCACTGTATAGATGGAGCTATAAAGATGAGGGTAAATCTGTGACTCTTTTACAGCATACCAGCAATAAGAGAAACAGGCACAAAGCACAGACGTAAAAAGATTGTAACACCATAACTACATCACAGTATGCATCGTATGCTGCTGTTTACCAGCTGAGAGTAACGGCTTGCTACCTTACAGTTTACCAATGATACCTGAAGTAGAGCTTCCACCTCTACACCAACACACACACTCACACAATACACAGATCACAAGGCACACAGTCCCTAGAATCTAAACTTGAGAAGAACCAGGCTGAGTTGAGTTTGAGTGTGTGTGTGTGTGTGTGTGTGTGTGTGTGTGTGTGTGTGTGTGTGTGTGTGTGTGTGTGTGTGTGAATAAATAAAGCAGCCCTGAGGATTCAGTTTGTTCTGAATTAAAACAGAGCAGATGGTGGATGATACAGAGAGAGAGTCAGAAATATCAGAGCTTTAAAGTCCTCCAAACTCTTCCTCATCATCTCCCTCCTCTTCTCTGTCACCATCAGTGTTTGGAGAGTCTTAAATGTTGATGTTACTCTTCATACTCTGATCAGTAGACTTGTAAAGTGTTATTTGTAAATTGTCTTTTACAGACTAATTTACTTCATCCTCATGTAACTGTTTGAGGATTCTCACTCCCATCTCTGACTCTGTTATCCAGATATGTACCATTCACTCTCCCACTCACTAAGGCACACCCTAACCCTAACCTGCTAAACAGGGGAACATGGGTTACAGATGGACAAAACATCAGCTGCAGTAACTTGTTCATTCACTCTTTGGTCAAATGGAGCCAAAATTAGGAGCTCCTATGCTCACCTGCTGACTTCAGCGCCAAGAGACAGATCACATCAAAGCTCAGGACATGGACACACACACACACAAACAGAACAAACTGAATCCTCAGGGCTGCTTTATTTATTCACACACACACACACACACACACACACACACACACACACACACACACACACACACACACACACACACACACACACACACACACACAGTGCCTCTTTGAGTGCTCTGAGTACATTAAGTCAGATGGTAGAGATAAAGAGGACACTAAGGAGTGAACTGTGCACTATGGTTTGTTCCTGCAGACTCAGATCAGATTTATAGAAACATAATGAAATCACTTGTTTGTTCCTATTCTTCATCTCCATTTAGAGAATAGGACACTTCATATCACCACTATTTATCTGTGTGTGTGTGTGTGTGTGTGTGTGTGTGTGTGTGTGTGTGTGTGTGTGTGTGTGTGTGTGTGTGTGTGTGTGTGTGTGTGTGTGTGTGTGTGTAATGGCCCTGCAGGCAGTAATTTGAACAGCACTAAATGAACAGATGGATGTAATCAACAGATGGCTGATCTGGTGTATCTGTGTGTGTAGAGACAGAGGGGTGTATTATGAAGGGGTTGTGGTTATCGAGGTGCCTTTAGGGTTAACTCTGGATTTTCAGTACCATGATGGTGGTTCACTCCTGACTTGGCACAAGATTAAATCAGACACAAGATTAAATCAGAGTGAGAGATCACTTTTAGGGAAAAAAGGAGTTATTATAGTCAGATCTATCTGCACTAATGATGGAAAAATTATACAGTAAGACGTAACCTGCACATCCACTCTCTCTTATCTGTGATTAGTCAGATGTTGCTGACTCTGCCCCATTCATGTGAGCACAGAGTAACTCTTGGTTGACTGATCAGCTTTGTGTGACAGATAAACTCAATCTTGTTTGTGAAGCTGGATCTGAAACAGTTAAAAGGGGTATGTTGAACTTGAATCGTAGTGGGTCTCTGGTCTGTGTGTGAGAGAGAGAGAGAGAGAGAGAGAGTCAGAGAGATGAGAAGTGTAGTGAGCAGTGAACTCAGCTCAGAGTCTTCTTAGTTCAGTTCAGATTATTCTCCAAACACACTCACTGAACACACACCAGACTCACAGACACTGTGAAACACATTTCTGCACTAACATAGTTCATCCTTAACACTTTCACCCCTCCATCTCTTCATGTCTTCATCACCCTGTCACTCCTCCTCTTCCATGGTTCACTCACTCCTTCACTCAGACTGAATGGACTAAGACGATGTTGGATCAGTCAGACTCACACTCACAGCCTCCAGCATCACTCTGTGATCACAAACACAGCACACACATTCAACTTCCTCTTACCCTTCATGCCGAACTTTGAGCGCCGGCCATATTTGTTGAAGAGCAGGAAGACAACCACCAACATCACACAGGCAAAACCTGCAAGACCCACAGCTATGGACACCTGAGGATAAGAGACAAAGGAGAGGAGAGGAGAGGAGAGGAGACTGTGACCTCATAATATAATTATAGTTTGTGATGTATAATATAATATATAATAATAATGTAATTTACGTATATAATACAAACTGTGAACTGAATAGAAACACTGCACATGTTCAATATTTAATATTTAATGTTGAATATTTAATCTGTTATAATTAAAATTCAAAGACTTACCCCAAAGGTGTCCTCTTCAGGTTTCAGAGTTTCAGCAGGTTGAGTCCCTGAGAGACAAACACAACAGAGTTCACACACTTCCCTGAAACAATGTCTGAACTCATCTCAAAAACACACACACACACACACACACACACCACACACACACACACACACACACACACACACACACACTCACACACTCACACACACACACACAGATAAATCCTGCAGAGTATAAATTAATAATCGGTGAACAATAATTCATACACAGAGAGGTCAAAGATTCATGAAATCAAGCTATCACAGTTAAAAACAGATAACACATGAATACATAAATATAACGTCCTTATATAATTATTTAAATTACCTGTATTTATATTCTAGAAGGCAGATGTGGTCAGGTAGAATTATAATAAAGAGAACATTTTGAACTAAAGATTATTTATTTCTGTGAAAATAATGTTAATGATGATGTAACTGTGCAGTAATACTGTGACATTAATGAATATCCCTCTATAATAAATAAAAAGCTTTAGAAAATATCAACTATATTAATGTTTTATGATATCAGTTATTTTTATTTTACTCAGACTGACAGAAAACACCAGAGAAGGGACACAGTGTGAGACAAACAACATGAGTTATTGATTATTAATAACAGGTCAGGTTGTTTACACTGCAGTGAATCTGTGCAGGCTACAGCTGCCTGCAGACCACACTTGGGGTAAAGGTAAGCTGTATGATGGATCTGCTGTTAACTGTTGAGTGATATATGTTTAAACAGAAGTACAGACTGACACAGCATCTCTCTGACTCTGTAACCTTCACCTCTTATGTTAGCTTTATGGTCAGTATCTTATAAATCATCCTGTAGGGTTATAAAATCAGGATAATCTGACTCTGTAACCTGCTTGCTGTCACTGCTGCAACACTAAATAATTACATGAATCACTCACCATACTCATAGTCTCCTACTGGACAGGTAAGAGAGAACAAAGAGACAGAGAACGGGTGAGATACAGCTCGTACAGGTGAGATACAGCTCCTACAGGTGAGATGCAGCTCCTACAGTGAGATACAGCTCCTACAGGTGAGATACAGCCCATACAGGTGAGATACAGGTCCTACAGGTGAGATACAGCCCATACAGGTGAGATACAGCTCCTGCAGGTGAGATACAGCTCCTACAGGTGAGATACAGCTCCTGCAGGTGAGATACAGCTCCTACAGGTGAGATACAGCTCCTACAGTGAGATACAGCTCCTACAGGTGAAATACAGCCCATACAGGTTTGAAAACACGAGATAATAAACACACAAGCCTCACTTTAATAATAATAATAACAATAATAATAATAATAATAATGATAATGATAATGATAATGATAATGATAATGATAATAATAATAATAATAATAATAATAATAATAATAATAATAATAGTAATCTTCAAGATCAGTATTATTATTAGCATTATTTGGCTTTTTTTTACTGGTAGTAGTATTATTATTGTTGGTCTTATTGTCTTTTGCTGCTGCTGTTTTAATGATTGAACTTTTTAATGAAACATTGTGATAATTATTAGTTTAATAATTACACTTATTATAATAACTTTTATTTTAATAATGATATTACTATTATACTTATTTTTATTATCTTTTTATCTTTGTTATTATTATTATTATTATTATTATTATTATTATAATCCTAATTTCAATTTTGATTATCGCTATTATTATGAAATAATATTATTATAGCAGTTGGGATTATGAACACATTTAGACTGAATATAGACTCACGTGCTTCACGTAATCCACAGAAACACACTCTCCCACATTAAAATGAAGTAATCCGATCAGAATAGGTAAATAACTAAAATTAGATCAAATTTTACAATCTGTGTGTTCAATACAAAAATTGGATTACGTAATGGGATTTTAACAGGTAATCCAGTTCACCCTTCAGTTTGTGTTGTTAAACTTCTGAGTGTTCATCAAAACATCCGGATTATCCTGAACCCAGAAGAGGGCTGCATTCAGGCAGGATTTCAAGGACTTCCTGAAGAAAATATGTTCTTAACAATGCTGATACTTTTGTATTTCTGAGTCTCTACAATGACGGAGAAATTAAAGCAGCTGTGAGCATATTTTAGCATGTGGAGATTTTGGCGCCCCCTTGTGGATAAGTATATTGTGTGTATTCCCTTTTAAAGATCTACTAATCTGGATTAGGTAATCTTTATAAATCAGAATCTAAATCAGATTTAAAAACCGGACAAAACTAAATTAACCTCCTGAACCAGGTTTAAAAAAGGTGGATTACATAATCTGGATCAAACTGTAAGCAGCCAGGCCCTGTAGATTAGCTGTAGTACGAGGGTAGTTTTGATTTGTATAAGGGACTCATCAGTAGTTACTGTATTACTGAACCATCTTATGTGAACAGATTGAACTGTAAAAAGAGTCTCACCTGAGGAAACGTAACGTCAGCCTCACTGTCTGCTTTGTGTTAAATATTATCACCTGGGCGTCAGACAGTTTTTGTACATGTCTGGTCAGACATGAATTGTCTTGAATGTCTGCCTGACAGCTGTCTGGCTCGACAGAGGAGGCTGCTGCTACGGGACACGTAAATGCAAAGGAACAACTACTGAAGTTTTGTTTACACACTCTCTGTCAGTGTAGTCCGGCTCTGAGTCTCCCTTCACTTACCCCCAAAAGGTTCGTCCAAGAAGTGCCCATACACCATGCTGCTGGCTGCTCCCAGGTAGTTTGTGGCCTCGAGAGTATAGTTCCCGTTGTTGTGGTGAGTTGGATTTTTAAAGGTGAGACAGCCCTCGATATAGTCCTGATAAATATCCATGTCAGGACGCACATACTCTGTGTGCTTGATCTCCTGAATCACAGAGGAGTAACATATCAGTCTTCATAGGAAGTCAGGACACAGCAACATGATAAAAAACAGCTCCTGTATAAGGATGTCTTCTGCTCAGGTTTGAACCAGCTCTTAGTTATGTTGCAATAGGTATAGACTGCTATGGGCTTAGACTGCTGGGGAACTGACACACTGGGATCTTGTTTCTTTCTCTCTCCTCTGTCTGCCTGTCACTATGTTTAAGTCTTCCTTTCCAATTAAAGTTGCTAACCATAGATCTTTCTTGGAGTTCATAAGCTCCCTTGTCTCGTAGGTTCCTCTGGATCGCTGCTCTGGCCGTTCTGCTGCTGTGGACGTTCTGCTGCGGTGGACGTTCTGCTGCTGTGGACGTTCTGCTGCTGTGGACGTTCTGCTGCTGTGGACGTTCCGGACTCCAGCTGCTATAACTACCACTATCCATCTCAGCATTATCAGCACTGCTACAACGCTAATCTCAGAGCAGTCCGACTCCAGCTGCTGTACCTGACACTTTCATTCCCCTATTATCAACATGATTATTATAAAAGCTAATATGACACCTGTTGGATATATCTGCTGGTCTACACCAGATCTGTTTGTTAAGTGTCTTCAGATAAGATTCATTGGAAATTAGTGTTATAAAATAAATGTTTTTTTTGTTTGTGTGTTTATTTGTGTGATTGTGTGTTTGTTTGAGGGATAAATCAAACACACCTCATCCTGGTAGAACCAGCGAAGGTTGGGGTGGGGCGACCCCCGAACAGTGAACTCTATACAGGTGTCATGGCGGCGCTCAGGCTCTTTGAGCTTAATGATTGAGGGAGGGACTGAGGAGAGGATAGAGAAAAGAGGACAGAGGATGGAGGACAGAAGAGACATGTTCATATTATCATCAGATAGACATCACAGTATTTTATAGCCTCACACCACCTCTTTCATGTCATTCTCATACACTGGGAGAAGACAGAGTGTGATCACTCTGCTGTTGCGACCAGGACTGAGATCCATTAACACTCAAATACATTGCTCTCATCACAGCCTCTGCACATCTGAGTGTGTGCATGTGTATGTGTGTGTGTGTGTACTCACAGTGCACAGTGAGCTGTACTGAGGCGTTGGTCATTCCGACCACGTTGGTGGCGGTGCAGGTTAACAGGAAGTTGTTGTCGTCTCTGCTGACGTTGACCAGTGTGATGTTGATGGAGTGGATTGTGTTGTTCTCATACACTCTGGCCTGCACACACACACACACATGCACACACACACACACACACCCACACACACACACACACACACCAGAGTGAGTTTGGTAGTTAAAGCTGATTAGTACAGACATATAAAATAACATGAGTGTGTGCAGTGAGTTGGTTCATCTCAGATCGATCAATCTTTATAAATATATCTAGATTATTAGAGGCACCAGCTCTCTCCCATAGTAAACCCCCCCATTAGGTGCTCAGTGTTTCTGTTCACACACCTGAGAAAGCCACAGAGGGCGCTACACCCTGACATGCCAAGTCTCCGGAAACAACCCAATGACTGACTTGAGCTCAGTCAGTCAAGGAGATGACTATCAGGTAACATTGCTACTTTTAAAACACATCATCATGTGTGTACTTTTGTCTCTCCCTCTCACCTGAGGCACACGCCCCGCAGATTAGTGCAGGGAGTGTCCCAAGAGCTGGGTTTTCCTTTACACCTGACTAAGTCGACTAAGATGGTTTCTACAGAAAGCAACAAGTCTGACTGACAGCTGGTTCAGCTGTGCTCCTTCATGAGAACACTGGAGAGGTGACAACTGTTCACACTTCTCATAGCCCAGCATGCTGCTGCCAGAAAAAGATGTATCACATTTCTCTGCATTTTAAAAAATCAATCTGTATATAACCTGCAGCTCAGTGTCACAGCCCAACACAGGCCGTGGTTTAGGCGGGGACTCTTCAGATAACTCAAAGAGGGTTTGTCTGTCTGTGGAAACCTTCAGCTCTGTCTGAGTACACCAGCAGAGGGTTGGTCTGATCCTAGGTCAGTTTAACGTCCTCACATTAATCATTATTACTCATTAACTCACAAACAGTCTGACTTTTTAAACCTACTCCTGCTCACACGACGGCAGCAGAGGGACCAGGTTGGCTGGGGGGGTTTGTTGATGTCAGATCATATGGGAAGGTCAGTACCTAGCCTAGGTCAGTACATATGTTCTGCTCTCTAGCTGCGCTCAGTCAGCATGAGTCCGGAAGTGATCAGTACCAGGACATCACTGAGAGTAATGGCATCTGCAGTTACTCTCTCACACTGACATCCCACTGCCAAACACCTCAGCACCTGATGTGTGTGTGTGTGTGTGTGTGTGTGTGTGTGTGTGTGTGTGTGTGTGTGTGTGTGTGTGTGTGTGTGTCTGTGTGTGTGTGTGTGTGTGTGTGTGTGTGTGTGTGTGTGTGTGTGTGTGTGTGTGTGTGTGAGAATGTGTGTACATGTCTGTGTGTGTTTGTGTGTGTATACCTCCTGTGTGTTGATGGAGTGCAGGCCATTAACAGGCCAGTCCACCTCAGGCAAAGGTGATCCTGATCCGTTACAGATGGCTGTCACTCGATCGCCCTCGATCACAGTGAGATTACTGTGACTAACGCTGATCTCAGGGAGGTCTGAGAGGGAGAGAGAGAGACAGAGAGAGAGAGAGAGAGAGAGAGAGAGAGAGAGAGAGAGAGAGAGAGAGAGAGAGAGAGAGAGAGTATAAACAAGCCCCCACACACACCTTTCAGTACTAAAGTTGTAGAGAGACATTGTTTCTTTGAGGTGAACCTCACTCAGCAGAATCACTGTCACAGCTGCTGTGTGATAATCTTGCGGTAAAATGATGACAGGCAGGATGAGTTGTAAACTTGTCTTCATGGCAGACTGATATGTCACACTGCGGGCAGACATTAATCTCTTCTGGATTATTTTTGGGCTCATATGTGACTTAGATCAGATATTGAATGAGAATTTGAACACTACAGGTCACATGGTGTCTGATCTTTACCACTCTGACTTGGTCCACCTTAAAAAGTGCTCCTAAATCAAACCCACATCAGATCTTTGGCAATGTGACTTCAGAGGACGCTGTGTTCACATTGTCAACACCATGCTACGTGTGACCTCGTTGTTGTTGACCAGTTACAGTTTTCCACTTCCCCTCAGTCAATCTTAAACAGGCTAGAGAAGTCTCCTGTGTTTCTGGGTCGTGTTTATGTATGGTTTCCTCTTTGCATGGTTCAGTTTTAATCTGCATTTGTGGATGCAGTGATAAACAATTGTTTTTCGAAGTGATTTTGAGCCAATGCAGTGATTTCCACTGAAGAATCATGTCTGTCTTTAATGCAGTGCTGCCTGTTGGCCTGAGGATCAGCGCTATCCAGTCTTGGTTTTGGTCCTTGTCCCTTTTGTACAGAGATGTCTCCAGATTTAATCTTTTAATTATATTATGTACTGTAGATGAAGAAATCCACTCATTCCTTTTCATGTTACTCTGAGGAACATTATTCTGAAACTGTTGAATTATTTGCTCACACAGTCTCTCACAGAGTGGTGAACCTCTTCCCATCTTTCCTTCTGAGAGACTCAGCCTCTCTGGAGTGTCCTTTTTACACCCAGTCATGATTAACCTGTTGATGGTTAACCTCATTAGTTGGGAGATGTTCCTCCAGGTTCCTTTTTAGCGTTACAAAACTTTAAGCTGTTTTTTTTGTCTCTGTACCAGCTGTTTGAAAAATGTTAATGTATCAAATTTAAAATGAGCATATTTTCCATGAAACAATAACACACTTAACACACATCACAACTCAGTTAAGGTATGTGTGTGTGTGTGTGTGTGTGTGTGTGTGTGTGTGTGTGTGTGTGTGTGTGTGTGTGTGTGTGTGTGTGTGTGTGTGTGTGCGTGCGTGTGTGCGTGTGCGTGTGTGTGTGTGTGTGTGCCCATCCTCACCACAGCTGCTGA
Organism: Notolabrus celidotus; assembly: GCF_009762535.1. Classification (NCBI taxonomy): domain Eukaryota; kingdom Metazoa; phylum Chordata; class Actinopteri; order Labriformes; family Labridae; genus Notolabrus; species Notolabrus celidotus. The sequence continues at coordinate 10,249,043 of NC_048277.1, forward strand.
TGTTCATGTCCTGCAGAGGGATCCTTCCGTAATCGTCAGAACAGTGCAGCTGCTGGCTGCTAAGCCCCGCCTCGCCTCTCTGTTGCCATAGCTGCAGCCATCGGATCTCACAGCCACAGGTAAACACCACCTCCTCCAAGTGACTGCAGATACACACACACACACACACACACACACACACACACACACACACACACACACACACACACACACACAAAACACACCCAAATAGTTAGATCGACACATTCACCTTCAGAGAAACTGTGTGACGTCAAATAAAACAGAGCTTCCTGGCAACGGTTGCTAGGTAAAATAAAAGTGACACATTCAGTTGAGACTGCAGAGCACACACACACACACACACACACACATACACACACATAAATAAATACAGCTCTTCACACACTCTCACTCTCACTCTCACTCACACATACACACACACAGAAACACACACACACTTACATTCCCACACACACACACACACACACACACTCACATTCCCACACACACACACACACACACACACACACACACACACACACACACACACACACACACACACACACACAGTGAATAATGTAACTCACAGATTGGGATTATGTAACGGTAAACCTCAGGGGTCTGTGTCTGTGTGTGAAGAGTGTGTGTTGTTATTTCTGCTGCGGACACATAACAGTCTTCCAATACTACTTTTAGAGACTTCAGGTATGAGGAGCAGGCCTGCATGCTGGGAGCATAGTGTTCTAGTGGGGTTAATGGGGTACCATGTGCTCTTTAAGATGTGAAGGTGACTAACCATTAAGAGCTTTGTAGGTCCAAAGATGTTAACACAGGAGAGACATGCTCTCTTTTCCTAGTTCTAGTAGTACTCGCGCTGTAGCATTTTTGACCAGCTGAAGAGTCTTCAGAGGCTTATTAGGGCAGCCAGATAAAAGGGAATTGCAATAATCCATCAGAAAGAGTCTCTTTGAGATGTTTGGGGCCAACAACAATAACTTCACTAAGTCCGAGTTTAGCAGAAAAGGATTTCTGATCCTCCAGATCTTTATATTTTTAAGACATGCTGCTAGTTCAGTCAGCTGATTGATTTCTTTTGGCTTCATTAATAAATATAACTGAGAGTCATCTGCATAACAATGCACATTTATTGAGTGTTTCTTCATGATTCTACCTAGAGGAAGCATACATAAGGTGTTTCCTCATGATACTACCTAGAAGAAGCATATAAAGTTAAATGGATTAGTCCGTGCACTGATCCTTGTGGAACTCCATGATTAGCCCTGGTGTGCACAGAGGACATTTTATTAGCGTGTACCAACTGAGATTGATCATCAAATAAGATTTAACCAAGCTACAGTGGTTCCTGTGATGATGATTAGTCGCTCTAATCTCCCTAATATTTGTATCGTGTGTGTATGTTTTTTCAGCAGTTTCTGAGGCACAGTTATATCTTTGTTTACTTTGTAGTCCTTATACAGTGGACTATGTAACTATCACAGTGTGTTACAGTCTGTGATTCTTGTTAGGTCTGGTAATAATCACCTCTAACATTAACTGTGTGTTTGTGTGTTTGTGTGTTTGTGTGTTTGTGTGCGTGCGTGCGTGCGTGCGTGCGCGTGTGCGTGTGCGTGAAGCAGAGTGATTCACAGTGTGGAGGGGGACTCATTCACAGTGTTATTAAAGCAGGCTCTTCAGATCTACACTGTTATCTAAAAAAAACCTTTTTAACAAGATATCTGACTAAAAATGATCATGATCATAACTACACATTTCAGTACAATCAAATGTATGGCCACATCATGTTTCTGTCCACATAATGCAGTTTAATACATCACTGAAATCAAATGACTAAATGCACAGTAACTGTCAGATTCTTTTATGTAAGGGATAACACCTGATGAAGTGGAGACTAGAGCTACCTGACATTGTTTCTGCTGTATGCACAGTTTGTGGTCTTTAAATGTGAAGAAGTCCATGATTTCCACTACCTGCCTGTCGATTGAAGCTGCAATCCTATATTTATTCTGTATTTAATTTGATGCTTTTTACCCTAAGAGACACTGAACTTTTCAGTCTACATCCTCATCCAACATTTACTGACAGTTCTTAGTTTAGTTTCTAAACAGCAGTAACAGCAGATTGACACTCTACTTTTTCTAGATCATATAAATAATTAAAATTTTGAGAGCACCATTGGTACGAAACAGAACTTAGTTTGGTTTGAGTGATAAGTAAAATACTTAATGTCAGAACAGATAACAGTTGGAGTGATTTATCCCAAACAGGGTTTTATGTGTGTTAGTGCCATCAGAGGGTGGGGTTACATTTAATGTATGTTAGTGCTTTAAGAGGGTGGTGTTAAATTTAATGTGTGTTAGTGCTGTCAGAAGGTGGGGTTACATTTAATGTTTATTAGTACTGTCAAAGGGTGGGGTTCTTATCTCATTAAATATGTAGTCCATGTTTTCACACGCATTTCCTTCCTGTTTGTAAATCTATTTTCTTTGGTCAGTCACCACAGACTGTATAAGATGGTCAGTGAACAGTGTGACAGCTCCATCAAAGGAAAGCAAAAGCATGTGGAGCTGCTGACTGTCAGCAGTATAGGTCATAAACCCTGCCTCCTCCATGTTAACATGTTGGACATGGGTCAAACTCTAAAATCCAAACAAAGGTCAAATAAATGTTTGTCAAACATGGTTTCTGTCATCATAGTTAGTTCCTATCATGCTGATTTATTTCACAGAGTTCAATTTTATGACTAGTTTAGTTTGAATTACTTATTCTATGCTATAAAAATGGCTACAATACCATGATTGACTGCTCTCTTGACCAATGAGGCAAACTCTAACACAAGAATCATTGAACTTTTCATAACCGTGAGTGTCTGCTTCAAACCCACACAATAGTCTGTTCTGCTGGGCTGGACCCTCCTAAGGACTCAATCCACTTAGGGTAGCGACCACGCTTTCTTAGAAAGTTCAATGTGTCAGGAGCCACTGAGGTGGGTTTTTGGCTCCCTTTATCTGTATTGTTCGTATTTATACACAATCAATCAGTGCAACATGTTAAGCTAATTGGGCAGTAATGAAGGTAAATCAGAGTGTGAGCATGCTGTGAGCTTTACATTCAGAGTAACTGTTTCTGTCACGTTAAAATAACCTGCATAAACTGTGTGTTCAAACCAATGCCATAGTTACTGAACATTATATTTATATGATCCATATATGTTATCAATAGATAAATGGAGAAGGGTTTATAGTTTAGATTATTATAACCTAATTAAACTGAACATCAGTCCTCTCTGCAGGAGTTTGATGGATGGATCTGTTGCGTGTCGGACCAGTGAAACATCAGTTTCACTCTGCTATCCTCAAACTAAACCAGACTCAACTTTTAAAACATTTCTGCACGCTGATAGCTTCATGTCATTCGCTTTGAATCTGTCTGATGGAGAGCTGCGTTTATTTTTGATGACATTTAAAAAGGTTTGACTGGATGGCAGCACGGACTGAGACTCTGAGTCACGAAGAGGAGGAGCGGAGTCAGAGCAGGACAGAAACACCGACACTGTTTAATATATTTGACTTCATCTGCAGGGAGCTCAGATAGTTTCGGGTTTTCTCATAAACACGTCCTTAGCTGCTCTGCGAGTCAGTGACAGGCTGACAGGTGGAAAACGCCTCACAATGACTCTACTGTTTAAAACGCTTTAATTTAACTTAGGAAAAATTCCATCTCAAGTATTGGTAAAAACCCAAGTTAATCTGGACAACCCTTTTTTTTATGTATAAGGAAAGAGACATTAATTTGTGCATGCTAAGCTCTTGGGGCTGAGTGCAGCAGTTGGATGTAATGTTACGGCAACTTAGAGTTGAAAGTTACAACTGACCTAAACTTAAGCACTGTCACCTGTTAGACTGAAGCCCTGTGTGTTAGGCAGGGGCATTAGACCAGTCATCCTATTCAAAGTCATATTAACAGAAAAAGTAACAGACCTTTAAATAGGGTGATGGCAGCGCGTCTCGTTAACAGGGTGATAAATGAAAGTGCATTAAGAGAAAGGAGAGAGATCTGGACAACACTCAGTGAGCTGATTTTAAGGATTCCTTTTGTCTGGTATGTCCTCTTAATGAATCAAAGAGCTCTCCCCTCAGCTACAGCATGGGTCACACAAAGACAGAGTCCTGTCCCTGCCCTGCAAGTTCTGATCACAGGTTATATGAGGCTGTCAACTCTGAGCGGTCTATGCCGTCCAGTCCTGTGAGAGAGGAGGAATTCTATTCACATATGTCAGAGACTAATGATGGTGTCAGTTACACACCTCGCTGAATCTTCTGTGTGTTTGTGTTGGTGTTGTTTAGTACCTTAGTGAGAATGTTATGTTCCACAGATACATCTTTGAGTTTCTGTTTGTCTGCATCTGTATTAAATTTTAAGGGTTGTGTTATCCTAATTCTCTGTAGATAATTTGACTGGAGAACAGAGTGGATAGAAGTGTGATAATTAGGAGGGATGATACATGATTTTCAAATGCTTGAATATTCGTTCACTTATTGAAAACTGAAGACTTAATGTAAATATTATCTAATTTGTACAGTACAATTTTTCATCGTTTTCACCGATGCCTGGTTTTGATACGGCATACTCTTCAGACGGTGGCTATAGAGCTTCTTAAAGCTGTTTGCTAACCGCATTAAGTAGCTATAGGAGGACAAGAAAGTTTACTGCATTAAACCGCAAAAGAAGAAAATCATTATGCTGTGATATTCAGAAAATGCCATGCTGCTGCGTCATACAAACGCCGGCATGAAGGTTGCGATAGACGCTGCCACTGCTGCTACTAGCGGCACCTCGTCCTGATGCTTGTTAACACAACTGCCACAAAAGCGGACTGTTAACAGGACAGGTGTGTCAAGGAGTGTTTACTTTTACAGCACAACAAATATTGTGTTAGTAGCAGTTGTCTCAACTTGACATTTCAAACCTGCTGTCAGAGAGATCAATTACGAATAATCGCAGAATAAATGCCAGTGATTATCAAATAGTATTTTGGCTTGAAATCCCCCTCCTTAATAATTAGCAGCAGGCAGCAAATGTTTACTCAAACGCGCATGGTACAGCAATGACTGGTCTTAGTCAGGCTTTGTGCATTCAGTGTGCATTCAGTTCAGAAGGTAGGTCATTGCTGAATGTGACATAAGAGATACAACAGTCTTGGTTTATGTCAAGCTGGTGCATTCGGCTGCTGGAGCAGAACACCTCAGCTTTCTTTGACAGAGAATCACTGATGATTCTACACCTGGGTCATCCAGCCCCAACCTCTACCCAGCAAATGTAATGAATGCTCTAACATCACCTGACTCTTTACCTGCTATCACTTTTGTGCTTTTTGTTGAAGCAGGTGGGCCCATGACTGTGGACTCATGAATATAGGTCTCATTCAGCAATAGTAAATAAATACATTTGCTTGGCTATAAGTAAAGCTGGTGAGAATATCAGCAACAGAAGTTGACTGTCTGTCTCTCTTTAACAGCTGTTTAATGAAAGCTGCAGTGTTCAGTGCGTGAATGTGATGAAACAGCCGTCACTCACACTGTCTCCATCTATAGAATCAAATACAGAGCTAAATGAAGGTAGGCATGGAAGCAATGTATCAAAATTAAAATGAAAATGCTAATTTTGTAATTGAATTGCATTAACAAAAATCCTTATTAATTTTCCAAATATGGGGGCATTATGTGACTCATACCTAAAATTAAAATCCAATAATCCTATTTGCAATTTAATTTTAATCTTCAACAATGCTAATTATTTCAGATGATTAAATGAAAAAGAAAATTACATTTGCTATCTAATTTTCAAAAATTGCCCTGCTAAATTATTATCATACTTCAAATTAAAAAGAAAATTCGAAAATTAAAATGCATTCACAGAAATGCTTTTTAAATTTATGAGTGAATACATATTTTTTTACTCAAAAATGAGTAATCCTTCCTTTTTCATTCTAACTTTCATGTTCAAGCTTGCACATTTTGTAACACAATTGAAATAAAAACGGAAAGGACATTGCTTTTTCGTTTTCAAATCTGCCCCTCTAAATCTCTCACAATATTCAAACCAACTCGAAAATGAAATTGCAATGTGCACGGCCCAGAAAAGTGGCCTCAGACTTCACCTCGCAGTCCGACTGTTTGTACCACACATCCAGTACGGGAAGCTGGTGGTGTGCTCTTTAACGCTGGAGCGATCTGTCAGACAACGAGGTCCACAGATTATGATGATAAAAAGCAAATGTCATTTTCTTTTTCATTTTAATTGTGTGAAATAATTAGCATTGTTGAATATTAAAATTAAAATGCAAATAGGATTATTGAATATTAATTTTAGTTATGAGTCACATAATGCACCTATATTTGGAAAATTAATAAGCATTTCTGTTGCAATTTACTTTTCAAATTAGCTTTTTAATGTTCATTTTGGCAAATATTTGCTTCAATAGGTAGTTCTTACCTTCACCTACATTCACTCGTACGGTTCAAACTGCTTGTATTTCCCCTTAGACAGACGATGGAACAAACATCATGTGTGTTTGAGCTGTTAGTGAACAACTTAAAAGGACTCACAGTTCAAAGAGCTGCAGGTGTTCAAAGATCTGCCAGGACAGCGTGGTGATCGGGTTTTTGGACAGATTTCTGAGGAGACAGAGACAGACGTTAGAAAACTTTAACATGCTCCCATGAACAGGTGTGAACAGCTGAGGTAAACAGGGTGTTTCTGAGGTTTAATCCAATTAGCAGAAACTTGCTTACATAAAACCCTTCTTCTTAAAGAAACAGCGCCCTGCCTAACTAAACAAACAAAAAAACAAAGCACCAGGGTTTACTTTTAACAAACATCTATTGCGTGCTGTCAAGGCTGAACGCAGCCTGGTGTCTCTACCTGTCGACTGGCTACTGTTCTGAAGCTAACAGGATTTTTACATCACTTCCTGTAGTCTGAACAGGATATACGGTATATACTTCAGTTTCTCATCAATTTCATTTCATACACAGAAAACAGACAGGTTTCAGGGAGAGGAGGTCCGACTGGTCTCTGATAGGCAAATAGGACCTAAGAAACTTCTCAACATTTCAATGAGAGAATGAAAGTGCAGACTAACTGAGGAACTGTATTTAAACCTCCCTGTAAGAGATAACTGAGCAGAGTCACTGATACGTAAAGTGAAAGCTTCAGTCAATAATTCATAAATGCAAGAACACTGAGGAACATTTATCTTTCTAAAACTGAGGCAGAAAACTTAACACTGGGACATAAATCATCATGAAAAGAACTAACTATAATGACAGAAACCATGTTTGACAAACATTTATTTGACCTGGATTTGGATTTCAGAGTCTGACCCTTGTTCCATCTGTTAATGTGGAGGAGGCTGGCTCTATAACCTATACTGCAGCCAGTCATCAGGGGAGCTCTAAATATTAAGCTTCAGTTCCAGGGAACTGTTGTTTCATCCATAATTTTATGTTTATTGGAACAAAACACACACAAACACACACACACATGCAGAGGGTGTCCTGTGAAAGGTCAGCCTGAACACAATGAGGACACATTAATATTCTAAACACACACTGAACATGCACAGCGTGGCTGTATAACATGTAAGTGTGTGTATCCTGCAACATGTGAAGATGAACGTTCTAACAGTCAGAGCTACTCACTAAAAGTTATTGTGTGTGCGTGTGTGCGTGTGTGCGTGTGTGCGTGTGTGCGTGTGTGCCTGTGTGCGTGTGTGCGTGTGTGTGTGTGTGCGTGTGTGTATACTCACATGAAGCGTAGGTGGGGGTTCTTGGAGAAAACCCGAGCTTGTATCGTATGCAGGTTACTCCTCGTAATAGATCTGTAAAACACACACACACAATCACACACACACACACACACACACACACATTGGTGGTCACAGAGTGGTCACCTTCTTCATTTATATGAGGTGTAGGAACCCTTGTTTTCTGTTATGCAGAGTTTTGTTCTTTTATTTCATTGTTGTTGTTTAAGTTATTTTCGTTAATGTACATATATATATATATATATTTTGTTTATTTTACTTTTCTTCTAGATGAATATATTTAACAGACGTGTGGTTATAAGCTGCAGAAACATTCAGACGTGTACTCAGTGTTTGCCCTCACAGTCTCTGCAGGCCGGTGTACAGCTCCATGTCCACGTCTCTCAGAGTCTGCAACCCAGTCCAGTTCTCGATGTGTCTGCAAACAGAGACAGCACGGCTTAGCATGATATAGTTATATGATCTATACTGGTTATTCACTTCAAAACACGCACACACATATACACACACAGAGAAGTTAGTGAACAAAGGTTGTCACTAAACTGTAAGTTTGAACTTCTCTACCTTACCAGTAAAATCCACACCATCTAGATTCAATACCACAGAAACAATAAACATAAGAACTGAGCAACAAGTGTAGATCATCATCATGTTTTAGCCTCTGATGTGCTCACAGTGCTGCTACAGACAAATACCCTGACTCACACCAACATCTGACAAACTGCTCAGTCATCAAAGGCTGGAGAATTTTTTTTTCCTTATTTTAATGTTTACACTCACAGTAAAATTAGTAATGTTGTCCAGTTCAAGTGTTGGATGGTGTCTGTACCTGCAGAAGTCTGCCCTCTGTTGGTGTTTTCTGATTGACTCATCATGTAGCTGTGCTTGGGTGTGACACCTCTGTCTGCTCTGCTCTCAGTCTGTAGGCGACAGACACAAGTATAATTTGCACATCTTTCAGAGACTCCAAAGGGACTAAGAGACACTGCTAACTGTGGATAGGAACACTCTGTTTCTGTGTGAGAGCTACAGGTGTAAGGGATGAACTACAGTGTGCGGGATGAAGAGCAGCTGCATTCAGACAGAATCCAGCTCGGTACTGTACGTTAGTTTGGAGGGGTGGAGTTTGTAACAGCATAACCGCTGTCAAGCAATCCAAAACCTATTCCTCTGTTACACAATTAAAGCTGCTGCACTTTAGATACTATTGAACCTAAAAGTGATGGAGACTATTTTAAAGCAGGTGGAAGTACAGGATATTACAATCATCTCAAAACAAAGAATATCATTCAGCAGAGAAACAAACTGATGTTTCCCTCAGCAGCTGGTGGAGACCAAACACTGAGCTAAAAGAGGAAGACCAGAGTGGGTTATTCTTATCAACGCTAATCAATGCTAATCTGAGACCTGTTCACTTTTACTGCCTTAAATATTAAGATCAGTCTGTTAGCATTAAGCATTAGTTCCTGTAAAAAGTTCACAAATTTTCAACACCATTATCTGTACTGTAACCATGAGTCTGAATGCAGCTGTTGATGATGTTGTCATGTTGGCACACATATTCAGCAAATTTGAACACATTTACAGAAAGAAAAGAGAGAGAGAGAGAGAGAGAGAGAGAGAGAGAGAGAGAGAGAGAGAGAGAGAGAGAGAGAGAGAGAGAGAGAGAGAGAGAGACAGAGAGAGAGAGAGAGAGGTGGTGCTGGTAGGAGGAGAGAGGAGCCAGGAGCCAGGAGACTGATCGGAGGAGGGGTAATCGAGGAAACACGAGAGCAGACTTTGCAGAAGACTTTTCTCTGACAGACACGCCCCCGTATCGAATATCACTCACCGGTTGGACGCTGCAGCAGCGGCCCTAACTGAAACTTAACATCAGCTGAGTTTAATAACAGAGAAAAGACGGACCTTAAAACAGTCACTAAGGGTGCCCTGAGACAGATCATAAACATACGTTGGTTTTGTAAACAGTCTGTGAGATTGAAAATTGTTTGATGTGAGTTTTAAACACAAAATACTGAACGCATAAATTCAATATAACAGAGGGTGGATTATGTTATATCTGATTGTTTTTGTTAGATTCATTGTCTAACGAAATAGAGTGATAGAGTCTAATATCATAGATAGAATATATATTAATGATCAGTTATTTCTCATGTTAGTTTCCCCGTTTGTTCCCGTTTTCTTCATGGAGAGAATTCTGACAGTAAAGTTTGTCTGTTAGTAAAAACACTTGTTATATATTTCCTGTTAGGTTAATAAAGTTTCATATAAGGCTGATCATTAATGAGCACAGGGTTTCTCGTCATGTGCAGGTGTGTGTTAAGCAGGTAAACACAGAGACAGAGCTCTGTTACTGTTTATATTTATCAGAGTTATTACAGTGAACATGTGTGCAGACACAAACAGCTGTTAAAGCCGTCATCACAAACCGACGTCGCTTCACGTGACACTCCGGAGGAGAGGACGTCTCATTCCTCTAAATACAAACCTCCTCGTTTCCTCTCCCCTCTCATTTCATTTCATCGCATCTCTGGTGGGCAGGACTAAGACGCGATGAAGAGACGCGAGGAAACAACCCGAGGACGGACATTTAGAGCTTTGAGATGCACCCTCACACTTAGACCACAGCACCCTCTGATTGGTCCAGAGTCATTTCATACACAGCATTCTGCTCACTGATTGGCTAAGTTCATTATCACCTGAAAGCAGACTCCGCCCCCTCTGAGAGCTGCTGATCGATTAACCAAACAGCTGATCAATCATTCAATTCACACACACACACACACACACACACACACACACACACACACACACACACACACACACACACACATCATGTTAAATATACAGCAAACAGCGCCGTAGAGTACTTTAGAAACCAGAGTATTTACAGAAGTCTCTGCAGCAGCTGATATCAGGTGATAATGTGTAACCAGGTGTGAGGAGAAGAAGAGGAGCTGTCCTCTGTTAGAGACTGAATCAGTTCTGCTGCCAGTGACAGTCTCTTTTATTAACTCCTCTCTCTGTGAACACACCTTCGCTTTATAACACACACACTGCAGCCTGTCTGAGACACCTCTGACTGAACACACCTCTATCCACCTGACTCCATCTCAAATCATACATCGAGTGAATTACAGGTGTGACTTCAGGTGTGCTCTGTCACTGAGCATGAAACCATGGTTTCTGTAGAAAAAAGCCTCTCCTCCTGACTACTAGAGATTAACAATGAGGAACATCACCTGTTAAACCCATGCAGCAACCTCTGGCCTTAAAATATGAAGCCAATGTGGATGTGTTAAAACTGCAGTTCCTCAAGTGTCCACCAGAGGCTGGCTGCAGAAAGACCAGAAACCACATAAACACCCATTCTAAAAAGACGATCATTACAGGTATACAAGCATGTTTACAGCCTGGCACAAAGAACGTTTATGGTCTGAATAGCTAATTTCTCTCTCCACACACACACACACACACACACACGGGTACAGGGGTGGATTTAATTATAACTCATTATTTTTGAAAAGATTAAATTTACAAGTTTCGCCTAATTAAAGGTGTGGCTGACTTGTAGTTTGCCTATAGCAAAGAGGCTAAAATGTTGTCGCAACTACATGTCTTTGCGTCATACTAGATCGACTGAAGTCAGGTTGAGTCAGCATTTCCAACATGGTGTTCATCAACAATAGTCTTCAAAAAGCTAACAGGTGACGTCACAGAGACTACATCCATGTATTATACAGTCTATTGTCAGACCTCACACAGGGTCATGTGATGTGATGTGATGTGTGTGTGTGTGTGTGTGTGTGTGTGTGTGTGTGTGTGTGTGTGTGTATGTGTGTGTGTGTGTGTGTGTGTGTTAGTGTGTTAGTTTGTGTGTGTGTGTGTGTGTGTGTGTGTATGTGTGTGTGTGTGTGTGTGTGTGTGTGTGTGTGTGTGTGTGTGTGTGTGTGTGTGTGTGTGTGTGTGCGTGTGTGCGTGTGTGTGTGTGTGTGTGTTAGCTTGAGTTGAGTACACCTGTGATCACCTGAGCTTTTTCACCTGCATCAGGGGACAGTATGTCTCTCCACACAGACAGGTGGATTTTAAACTCAGTTTGGTGCATGCTGCTCTGATCTATGAGCCGCAAACAGTCCTAACATCACTGACTGCGCAGTTACGCCCTGAGATGAAGGTGTATTTACCTGTAAACACACTCCGACACACTGCGGATCAAACACACTACTTTATTCAACCACTGAACCTGCCACATCAGAAATAAACTTTGCATCTATATCACAAACACTATACACACACACACACACACACACACACACACACACACACACACACACACACACACACTCACACACTCATGCAGAGATACACAGATACACAGAGGAGAGGAAGGACTGTCCGCACTGAGATTTATAAAGACTTAGCAGGCATCTCCATGGTTACCAGTATTAGTCTTACATGATACAGACATGTTACAACATCAGCACACAACAGAACTACACTGACAAGGCGAACACACACGGACACAGCTGAAACAGTACAGCAGCCTCCCACACACTCTGCTCTTAAGGGAGAGAGAGAGGGCAGTGATGCATGCTGGGAGAAAAATAACAGGAGAGAAGCTAACAGGTGTGTGAGTTTGCATATGACACCAAGTCAACACCTTGAGCAGACCTCCTTCCATTGCTCTATGGTCTAGCTCTGAAGCTCAGGGGTCCAATTTAGGTTGTGAACAGGGGTCAGCCTGGACACCCTGGGGGGTCTGCAGCTCCACAGACCCATAAACCAAAAACTGATCACCGTGTATTCAGACTCCCTTCTATCAGAGCCAGCATTTAATGCTCCAGGAGCTCTTCTGTTGGATCAGACCGTCATGCCGCCCAAAACCCTGTCTGGCAGGTTCTGACCCAGTGTAGACCGGAATCACCCCACAGGAGCTGCAGTTTTGGAGACACGCTGATCCAGTCGTCTAACCGTCACAATTTGGTTCTCTCTCTCTCTCTGTGTGTGTGTGTGTGTGTGTGTGTGTGTGTGTGTGTGTGTGTGTGTGTGTGTGTGTGTGTGTGTGTGTGTGTGTGTGTGTGTGTGTGTGTAAAACCTGTATCTTTGGCTGAATTAGTGAACACAGTGATGAGGCTGCAGCTGTCACAGCTCTGTATGAACTGATCCATCATCAGCTGATTGGTCCTTCACAGAGAGGAGGTGAATCGTTACTATAGTAACAAAAAAACACCAGCACTGAACGGGCCTTCGTACCTTTGCGCATGTCATGGTGTGACGTATCTTGGGGCTTTTCATGGTGTGGTGCTATTTCAGTGTGCTGCAGCTTCACCATCTTCCTCAGTGAAAAAACAGTGGTACTGTATTTGAACTGTCCTGTTGAACAGCACACAGTGTGAACTCCAACAGAACATACTGAGTCATGTCAGTATCCTGCCTAACCAGTAACTAAGGGTATTACAAAAACACAATAATGCAGACAGAGAGGGATTTTAGTCTTACATGTAGAGTTTGAGTCAGTTTGGATCCTGTATGTTTCACAGACATTACTGTTATATGGTGAGACATCAAACTTAGCCACAGCCAGACTCTGGGTTATGTAATTAAACTATAGAAATAGTTTTTATTTAAGTGCCTTCAGATGGTGTAACAATTTGACATGGATTGTATTAACCCTGCAGAAGAAATGAAACCAAGTCTGACCTCAGAAATTGACTTAAAAAAACATTTTTTTCAAATGTTCCAATCAGCTGCCAAAGTCACGCCCTGGAAATGCCAATACATTTGCCTGTTTATTACAGATTATTTACAATGTGGATACTTTTTTGTGGGTCTTGACTTGAAACAGAAGCCCGACAAATCTCAGAAGGCTAGGCAAAATGTGCTGAAGGGGATACATTTTTCAAAATACGTAAGGGGCACCACTGAGCCATTTAGCCACAACCACATTCAAAACCTATATTAAATTTCTCAGTATTCCACTGGGCCGTTGTGTACCAAGTTTGGTGCTTCTACATGTAATCTAAGCTCACAAAAACATGACTCCCTCTTTAAAAAATGCATTGCTATAGAGCAACTGTGTTTGAATTTTCATGGCAAGTCATGATGGCGAACATTTTGTTTGCAGTGCTGCAATAAACACACCCTCTGCTGGCATCAAAACCAAAATCTTAAGGCCTCCCTGACACAGATTTGAGGTGGATACATTTTACATTCTTTGAGCAATAGCATGTGGTTTAAACCATAAAGCAAAACAATGTTAGACTAAAGTACTTGGGACACTGTAAGGTCACTGACCTTACATTAATGCCCTTTCTGAACACAGCTTATCATTTAACAAGCTACAGAACCCCCACCCTACTTAGGGTAGCTCAAAGAATATTACTTCATCCAATGTCTCCTCTGCAGTAACTAGGTAATTCTTAAAAGTTTGTGATACGATAAAAAAAGTTGGCTAAATGTATATTTATAAGACTGGTTTGAACACAAAGATAGCAGTAAGCTTAAAGCCATTCAGACTAAGAAGAATGTCTCAGTTATGTAAACTCAATGGTAGCCTGTCAATACTGTATTCTTAATTAGTAATAAATGATTGATATAAAGATTTTTGTATTTAATTTTTTTTTTTATAATTGGGTTAATATGCTCTATTAAATTATTGGTGTCGAAAGCAACTCGTTGGCTCAGAGTATCATCCTAAAGTATCACATTTAAGACAAGCCCACATACTACAGAATGTATTAAAAATGACAAGAGGGCTCGTGACAGGAAAGAAAGACATGAAGAATCAAATAACCTACTTTTAGACAAGATAACTGTATTTAGTACATATTTTCGCTTACACTAAGTGTGTTTCAGGGAAGTGTGTTCATTTTATAAGCTGATAATGGTGTCAACAAAAGATTTGTTTTATTGTAAAAAATAAATAAATAAAATGTCTGTGAATGTCCATTCTAGATTTGGTTTCATTCTGACTTTGATTTTCAGAGATACATGTGATAAAGCAGAAACTGTTCCAATCAGAAAAGACCAAAATTAACTATTTTAAGTTTTTTAGTATTTTAAGTTATTTAGCTGTAAACATATCTTTATACATCTATCCATTTCATTAAACACACACGTTAATGAATCCTTGTGGTTCATTAACGTGTCCATTAATACGTCATCACACACACACAAGCATACAAATTTAGATTCAAGTGTGATCAATAGCGCAGGCCGTTATTGACGGTTTGTGTCAGACAGCATTACTAAAGAACTTATTGATCGTTTTTCATTTTCATAATCTATAGCATTTTAACATCGACTTCAGCTCTGCATTCATCACTGCTATTGATCATCTGTCATAATGTGTTTCATAAACAGGTCTGTTA
Source organism: Notolabrus celidotus (assembly GCF_009762535.1). Taxonomy (NCBI): domain Eukaryota; kingdom Metazoa; phylum Chordata; class Actinopteri; order Labriformes; family Labridae; genus Notolabrus; species Notolabrus celidotus. The sequence goes on from NC_048277.1 coordinate 10,264,259, forward strand.
GAAACACACACACACACACACACACATACACACAGACACACAGGAAGCTGAGGACACTTTAATGTCACCGTGAAGTCTATACTGACGGATATACATGTATATCACTGTATGTATTACCCTGATTTATACTGTATATACTTTAAATAATTGAACAGCAAGTAATGTTAATACTGACCATACTTTACTAATGTAAAGTATGTAATGTTCATACTGTATACACTTGAAACAGTATGTAATGTTAGTACTGTATATACTTTAATAATGTAACAGTGTGTAATGTTAGTACTGTATATACTTTAATAATGTAACAGTATGTAATGTTAGTACTGTATATACTTTAATAATGTAACAGTATGTAATGTTAGTACTGTATATACTTTAATAATGTAACAGTATGTAATGTTAGTACTGTATATACTTTAATAATGTAACAGTATGTAATGTTAGTACTGTATATACTTTAATAATGTAACAGTGTGTAATGTTAGTACTGTATATACTTTAATAATGTAACAATATGTAATGTTAGTACTGTATATACTTTAATAATGTAACAGTATGTAATGTTAGTACTGTATATACTTTAATAATGTAACAGTATGTGATGTTAGTACTGTATATACTTTAATAATGTAACAGTATGTAATGTTAGTACTATATATGATTTAATAATGTAACAGTATGCAATATTAATACAATATATACTTTAATAATGGTAACACACCTTTTCTCTACTATGTTACAGGTGTCCACACGGCACACAGTCTTTGCACTGAAAGATTGCCTTCCATTTTTGTTGTACTTGTTGCGAGAACAACATAGGTCACTCATTTATGATAGAACAAGGGAATAAAATTATTGTTTTGTGAAATACAGCTACACATAATCAAATTTTGTTGGTAATAAATAATCTGGCTTAGAGCCAATTTCTGACACGAGAAAAAAGAAGAAGAAGAAGGAAAAGAAAAGCTGATAACAGAGAATCACAGCATTGCTGTGCGAAAATGTGTATTCATGTTCATCGATATGCTCATGTTTTGGTGAACGGTGAACTGAACAGCTTAATTTGCAATTAATGAACGGGAACATGAGTGCAGTTCACTCTGGAGATTGTGAACAAAGGCTCACATCCTTGACTTCACTAATTAGACGTGTTTTACATTTACATGTCAGCACAAACAGTAGTCTTTGACCATTTGAACACATCTATCCTCTTATTTCAATCTAATATTATAATAAACCTCTGAATAATTTTAATATAGTGGAATATTTCAACCAAGACTACAGCAACAGGTATTTAACATTTCATAAAGAGAATAAAATTAGCCCAGCTGTGTTCTGTTTCTGATCACAGAGTGGACATAGAGAGGAGATATAGTGGACACAGCGAGGACACAGAGCAGACAGAGAGGACACAACGTGGACACAGATAAGACACAGAGTGGACTGCTTGTCTGTGTCTGCTCTGTGACCTCACTCATCAGCAGCCCGTTTTATTAACACGTCCAAATAGCACATCATCTTTAATACTTGAATGCTCCGTTATCACATCAGGTGATCTGTGTGTGGACAAGGCTTGTTAATGACAATCCAAAACTGAGAGTTCAGCACCCACAACACTGTTTAATTAGCAGTAAGAGAAGGTTAATATTCAACATGAGACGCTGACCTCCATCATTGCATTAACAGAAAGGCAAACTGTGCATGTATGACATTTTCGCAATAATAAGAACGTGTATGAGTCCCAAAGCTTGATTCCGAGTCCAGGGGATAGGCCAAGTCAAGTTCCCATTACTGAGAGACACACACACACACACACACACACACACACACACACACACACACACACACACACACACACACACACACACAAACACTAACATAATGACATGATGCAGTGTGCCACATTCACGGGGACATAATGGTCAGTAATGTTATTGAATATTTGATCAGTGAGTTCAGAGAAAGAGGATAGAGAGTGTTTTTATTATTCATGTCGGACTGAAGGTGACCTCAGAGTCACTGACCTGTTTAAAAACGCAGAGGTTATTAAATTCAATGATTAAACATAAAGCTTTAATCTTATTCTTTTTAACATTCTTTTATGTTCTTAATATTTTTTATAACATAGGGATAGGAACAAAGCTTATTTAATTCAATATATTTAACACGATGTTTAATTTGTATTATATTTTATTTAAGATACTATTGTTTATCATATTTTTTTTATAAATTAACAAGGACTATTTAATTCAATATAACAGTAATATAAGTAATGTTTACATTTAGTTTAATTCATTTATGAGTATATTATATTTATCATATTTCAATAACATAACGTAGTTTATTTTAATAATATCAAACTATGCTTATAATTCTTAAATGTTGTCAGTGTGAAGTTCTATCAGCCTTTCTGACAGAGGTGTTCAGAGAATATAAGGCAGGTTAGACCTGAAATATCAATATTCATATAGTAATGTGAAAGCAAAAGTTTATATGTGAATCTGACCCTAAACATTGGACGGAGATGGACGGATAACATTTTTTTAGATTTTCTTATTTCTAAATCCTAAACTCAATTTAGATATACTATTTGTTCTATGTTTAACAGCTTGTTGATTGTAAACTTTGGACAAAAATCACAGAGATCAGACTTACATCACACTTACAAACACACACACTCTGATATGGTGTTGTTGTATGTTCTGTTGTGTGTAAATGAAGTGTGCAGAGATGAATTCAATCTGTGTATGATTATTAAATGGGATCTCTGAAGTGTTTCTGTAAAGTCTGTTGGTATTTGAGAGAGTCATCGTCTGTGTTTGGAGACTGAGTGCAGGTTCAGACTCTGTTTTGTAGATCTTGGTTTATTCTCTGTCTCACTGAGCTGTACTCTGTCACAGCAGAAGGAGGAGGAGGAGGACAATCTCACACTGCAGCACTGACAAAAAGTTAACATATTTAAAGAGCCAGAACCAGGAAATACTTCAAATAAGTTCAAATCACAGCAGAGACAGACTCCTCTGTGACATCACTGATTCATATGGTGGAAGAACAGAAAAGCAGCACTTCATCCTGTGTTCATAAACATCTCTTGTTCTTGACCTCATCACTGCATCTATTGTTAATTTCACACTTCTTCCCAATCTCATCACTCCATCCTGTGTTCATTAACATCTCCTCATCCTGACCTCATCCCTCCATACTGTGTTCATTGACGTCTCCTCATCCTGACCTCATCACTCCATCCTGTGTTCATTGGCATCTCCTCATCCTGACATCATCACTCCATCCTGTGTTCATTAACATCTCCTCATCCTGACCTCATCCCTCCATCCTGTGTTCATTAACATTTCCCCATCCTGACCTCATCCCTCCATCCTGTGTTCATTAACATCTCTTCTCCCTAACCTCAACACTCCATCCTATACTAATTAACATCTCCTCATCCTGACCTCATCCCTCCATCCTGTGTTCATTAACATCTCTTCATCCCGACCTCATAACTCCATCCTGTGTTCATTAACATCTCTTCTCCCTTACCTCATCACTCCATCCTAAACTAATTAACATCTCCTTATCCTGACCTCATCACTCCATCCTGTGTTTATTAACATATCTTTATCCTGACCTCATCACTTCATCCTGTTTTCATTTATCTCCTCATCCTGACCTCCTAACTCCACCCTGTCCTCATTTCTCTCCTCATCCTGACCTCACCTCTCCATCCTGTGTTCAATAACATCTCCTCATCCTGACCTCATCTCTCCATCCTGTGGTCATTAACATCTCTTCATCCCAAGCTCATTACTCCATCCTGTGTTCATTAACATCTCTTTTCCCTTACCTCATCACTCCATCCTTGCTAATTAACATTTCCTTATCCTGACCTCATCACTTCATCCTGGGTTCATAGACATCTCTTGTTCTTGACCTCATCACTGCATCCATTGTTGATTTCACACTTCTTCCCAATCTCATCACTCCATCCTGTGTTCATTAACATCTCCTCATCCTGACCTCATTCCTCCATGCTATGTTCATTTACATCTCCTCATCCTGACATCATCACTCTATCCTGTGTATAACAGCTCCCCATCCTGACCTCATCCCTCCATTCTGTGTTCAAAAACATCTCTTCATCCCAACCTCATCACTCCATCCTGTGTTCATTCACATCTCCTCAGCCTGACCTCATCCCTCCACGCTGTGTTCATTTACATCTCCTCATCCTGACCTCATCCCTTCATAGTGTTCATTGACATCTCTTCATCCTGACCTCATCACTCCATCCTGTGTTCATTAACATCTCCTCATCCTGACCTCATCACTGCATACTGTGTTCATTCACATCTCCTCATCCTGACATCATCACTCCATCCTGTGTATAACAGCTCCCCATCCTGACCTCATCCCTCCGTTCTGTGTTCAAAAACATCTCTTCATCCCAACCTCATTACTCCATCCTGTTTTAATTAACATCTTTCCTCCCTTACCTCATCACTCCATTCTGGGTTCATTAACATCTCCTTATCCTGACCTCATCACTCCATCCTGTGTTCATTAACATCTCCTCATCCTGACATCATCACTCCATCCTGTGTTCATTAACATCTCCTAATCCTGACCTTGTCACTCCATCCTGGGTTCATTAACATCTCTTTATCCTGACCTCATCACTCCATCCTGTCCTAATTTCTCTCCTCATCCTGACCTCCGAACTCCATCCTGTGTTCATTAACATCTCCTCATCCTGACCTCATTCCTCCATGCTGTGTTCATTGACATCTCCTCATCCTGACCTCATCACTTCATCCTGTGTTCATTGACATCTCCTCATCCTGACCTCCTAACTCCACCCTGTCCTCATTTCTCTCCTCATCCTGACCTCACCTCTCCATCCTGTGTTCAATAACATCTCCTCATCCTGACCTCATCTCTCCATCCTGTGGTCATTAACATCTCTTCATCCCAAGCTCATTACTCCATCCTGTGTTCATTAACATCTCTTCTCCCTTACCTCATCACTCCATCCTTGCTAATTAACATTTCCTTATCCTGACCTCATCACTTCATCCTGGGTTCATAGACATTTCTTGTTCTTGACCTCATCACTGCATCCATTGTTGATTTCACAATTCTTCCCAATCTCATCACTCCATCCTGTGTTGATTAACATCTCCTCATCCTGACCTCATCCCTTAATAGTGTTCATTGACATCTCTTCATCCTGACCTCATCACTCCATCCTGTGTTCATTCACATCTCCTCATCCTGACCTCATCCCTCCATGCTGTGTTCATTTACATCTCCTCATCCTGACCTCATCCCTTCATAGTGTTCATTGACATCTCTTCATCCTGACCTCATCACTCCATCCTGTGTTCATTAACATCTCCTCATCCTGACCTCATCCCTCCATGCTGTGTTCATTTACATCTCCTCATCCTGACCTCATCACTGCATCCTGTGTTCATTCACATCTCCTCATCCTGACATCATCACTCCATCCTGTGTTCATTAACAGCTCCCCATCCTGACCTCATCCCTCCATTCTGTGTTCAAAAACATCTCTTCATCCCAACCTCATTACTCCATCCTGTTTTCATGAACATATTTCTCCCTTACCTCATCACTCCATCCTATACTAATTAACATCTCCTTATCCTGACCTCATCACTCCATCCTGTGTTCATTCACATCTCTTTATCCTGATCTCATCACTGCATCCTGTGTTCATTGACATCTCCTCATCCTGACATCATCACTCCATCCTGTGTTCATTAACATCTCCTCATCCTGACCTTGTCACTCCATCCTGGGTTCATTAACATCTCTTTATCCTGACCTCATCACTCCATCCTTTCCTCATTTCTCTCCTAATCCTGACCTCCGAACTCCCTCCTGTGTTCATTAACATCTCCTCATCCTGACCTCATCCCTCCATGCTGTGTTCATTGACATCTCCTCATCCTGACCTCCGAACTCCATCCTGTGTTCATTGACATCTCCTCATCCTGACATCATCACTCCATCCTGTGTTCATTGACATCTCCTCATCCTGACATCATCACTCCATCCTGTGTTCATTAACATCTCCTCATCCTGACCTCATCCCTCCATCCTGTGTTCATTGACATCTCCTCATCCTGACATCATCACTCCATCCTGTGTTCATTAACATCTCTTCATCCCAACCTCATTACTCCATCTTGTGTTCATTAACATCTCTTCTCCCTTACCTTATCACTCCATCCTATACTAATTAACATCCCCTTATCCTGACCTCATCACTCCATCCTGGGTTCATTCACATCTCTTTATCCTGACCTCATCACTCCATCCTGTCCTTATTTCTCTCCTCATCCTGACCTCCGAACTCCATCCTGTGTTCATTTACATCTCTTCATCCTGACCTCATCACTTCATCTTGTGTTCATTAACATGACTGACAACTATTTAACGGGATTCAGGCACTCTGCAGGAAAAGTTTAAAACAGGGTCATTTTAAATAAAGATCAGTTTTTAATGTTACGCTGTCTTTGTGTTTCTCCATGCTTCTGTACTTCAGTCAGTTTTTTCTGTTTGTATTGGATGTAATCCATGAGGACTAAATTCTGCATGTAACCAGAGGATAATTTCTAACACGTTTCATTTGCCTCATCCATATTCAGTATATGTTAGGATGGGTGACTTTAAATGCACCCCAAATCAAACCTTAATGTTTGTATTAAATATTATAAAATATAATTTAAATACCATCAGTCAACCCATCAAGCTTAAATCAGTCTAATTCTCAACTATGCAGATTGAATCAGTCAACCCACACTGGTTCATCCATCCATTGTCTTTAACGCTAACTCTGTTTAGGGTCACAGCGGACCGGAGCCCGTCATTGGGTGAGAGGCAGGGAACACCTGGACAGGTCACCTGAACCAGAAAGGCACACACTAACACCTAAAGGCAATTCAGATTCAGAAATTAACCTGGCGAGCATGTCTGAGGACCAGAGTGCAGCATGCATGCAGAACATACAGAGCAACACTGATCCCAGAATCGAACCACAAACCTCCTTACTCTGAAGGGATGACGCTGGCCCTGCACCGCTGTGCAGCCCTGCTTCTATACCAGCAACTTCTACCTTTATAATTTCTGATTCTAGAATAATTGTATAAAAAAATGATAAGACTATTTGTTGTGGATTAGCGATAAAGAATGATTGATTGATTGATTGATTGATTGATTGATTGATTGATTGATTGATAATGTCAACATTATCTGATTTTGCTGTTTAAGAAATGTTTTTTTGACTTGGGTTGAGTTTTCTTGACTTTTTTCGATAAGCTGAGATACAGCTTCATCTGTTAGAGCGAAACAGCACGCTTTGACTGTCACCTATATTAAAAACACAGTTTATCACATCAGACAGGCGGAGGCTGTCACAGTCACTGCATGTGTCAGTACCTGTCTGACAGTGATTGAATTATTATAACTAATACATAAAATCAAATGATCCTGTATGAGGGAGTGTAATGACTCAGACCTGTCTCTGACAGACCTGAATGATGTTCACATGCTGCTGTTTGTCATCAGGGATGTAGGACTCAGGCTCTGACTGACAGTGACTCTGCTCTCAGTCTGTCAGGTCAACATTAAAAACATTCCAATATTAAACTATATTAAAGCACCAACCTTCAGAGGGTCTCACATGTCTGCTGTCTTACAGACAGGAGTCACGTTATCCCCGGGACATAACAGTGTGCATCCTTCACACAGACAAGGAGAAGTGTGAAGGTTTTATCCACATTTACCATGAAACGGAGAACAAACCGGCGCTCACACACACCCACCATCAGCTCAGATAGAACACACACAGAGCACAGGCTGAGATCTAACACACACACACATTATAACCAGAGCACGTCGCTGAAGCAGATTTCAGAGCCAGCAGCAGACTCACATGGAAGAGATGTTCTGGAAGAGGTCCTCGATGCTCCCGCTGCTGTTGGCGGAGCTCCCGGTGCCCTGGAAGGAGAGCAGCGGGAAGACGCTGCTGCTGTCCGACTTATTGCAGAAGATCTCCGCAGGAGAGCACGAGCAGGTGGGCGGACAGTCCAGTAGGGAGCTCAGGTATCCGTGAAAACCTACGCTGCTGAGCAGAACCAGAAGCCAAATCCTGCGAGGCCGCCGGGCGAACCATGCGCCGTGCCCCTCCATACCGTCACGACTCAGGAGCCGGATCTGTCCGCAACTTCACCCCCAGCACTGAAACACACTCAGATCCTCCTGTTAGAGTCCGCTCCGCGCGTGCGTGGGGGTGTGGACGCTACTCTCACCTTTTCTCTCACAGAGTCCAAAAAACACATCTCCCTATAGCCTATCTGTGCGCGTGAGAATGTGAGGGTGTGTGCGTGCGTCTGTGTGTATCTGTGTGTAAGTGTGTCTCTGTGTGTGTGTCAGATGTATTGATGATGCCAGTCACGGCTCTCGCGCTCCTTTAAAAAAGAAAGAAAAAAAACACTGCTCGGCAGAAAAAAAGGAGAAATCCAGAAAATATTCCAGGTGAGGCATGAGTGGAGGTGTCCGGGTCCTTCTTTTCCCCTCTCTCTCTCCTCATCGTTTTAAGTCATCCTTCCATCTCATCCCCTCTCTTTTCTCCTCTCCCCCTCTCTCTCCTCTTCTCTCCTCCCGCGCGCTGTTGCTGGTACCAGACAGACTGTGTGTGTGTGTGTGTGTGTGTGAGAGAGAGAGAGGGAGAGAGAGAGAGAGAGAGAGAGAGAGAGAGAGAGAGAGAGAGAGAGAGAGAATCCATCCTCAAGCTTCAGCTCCACCCATCGGCCTCAAAGGGAACTGATAGACGTGCGCGCACTGGTCGGGGTGCACGCGCGCAGCTGCTCGGATGATGTCCGGATAAAACACGGGGTGGGCAGCGCGTTGAATAAATCCTTTTTATTTACAGAGAACCAACCAACGCGTCACAGCCTGCATCCACTGAGCCACAGTCCGGACTGTGCGGCTCACAGCGCTTTATTGATTCACTTATTATTCATTATTTGTCAGTTGAACTGGCCTCTCACAGTTTACCCACTCTGCCCACACAAATGTATTTATTTTATGAAACCCTGCTATTTATCTTTGTTTCTATTATTTATTGGTTCAATAGTGTTTTATTAAATTGATTGATTGCTCTGTTTTCACCCTATGCTGTCTGCTCAGTGGTGATGTATAAAGCAGTCAGGTAGAAGTTACCGGGTGGACAGGTGAGGACATTCACAGAAAAAATGGAGTTATTCAGTTTTCAGTATTTTGAAATTTAAACATAAAAAAACCTGAAGTTTAAACTTCCTCTTCAGTAGGGTGAAATCTTTTAAATATTATTTTAATAATCATAAAACATGTTTTGTTGCTTTTATGTTACATCTCATGTTCACGGACAGCTGAAGTTATGTGACCAAGGTTTTTCTTGCAGTGATGACTTTATGTAATGAATATCTGACACCTCTCCTCATCCATGTTGCCTATATCGCCTCTAAAAACCTCTGACCTGTTGACTCCAGGCCTGGCTCAGCTCATTATGACGGGTTGTTGTCGTAGTTAAGTGAAAAACTATCTGGCGATAACAAAGTGTTTTATTCTGAAAATTAACCGGATGTTTTAATTTTGTTTTGGTGCCTGACTCCCTGTCCCACTCGATCCTCTCTGTTAAGATTCATTCATCGTGCTCTGGCATCTGGCAAAAATAGAAGTCTTATTCTGACCCGGGGGGCTCCAGCGTGCCAGTTCAGAAATGCAGCCAGAACGCAACGGAGTTGATCCAGTGGGAGTTAACACATTGACTAGAATAGAAACCTATCAGCTCCGGTGACGGATCGGAGACAGACTGGACACGGATCCGGTGGAATTTGGCCGTGACTATTACTCATTATTCTGACATAATATATTATTACATATCAAAACTACAGCTGTTATTAACCTTTTTATTATGACCGGTATCCAGTGGTGGACGAAGTACACAGCTTCATTACTTAAGTCAAAGTATAGATCCTCCTGGTCAAATATTACTCCAATACAAGTGAAAGTTGCTCTGTCAGTTTTGAATGCAGGTCTCACATAAACATGAATCTACATATCTGTGAGCTTTTACTCCCTTTTTTAAAGTAATTTTTCATCAGGGTTTTTCATCCCTTAAATCACATTTAAATTTCCTACATCTAAATATCAGCTCACTCAGAACAACCTACCTCTGACATGATTCTTTATTTAAAGAAAGAGCAGATGGTCCCCTGCATCCTGACCTGAAATTACCATGTAAAGTTTAGAGACAATCATAACATTCATACAGCTCTAAACTGTCCTTATGAACATCAAACAGGACGCTACGCTATAGCATGTCCAAGCTAGCACTAGCTAGTGTGAACAAGGCTACACACCCCAAATGAAGGATGAATAAAACCTTTCACCTGTGTAGAAATGTTTGATATGTTATGATATAAGATACGTACAAGACATGCATCAAATTATTATTAATAGCAGTAGTAGTAGTATTTCTTCACAGCGAAGAGGGTTAGTCCCGCCCACTGATGACATCACTGTGATGTAACTGCTGTCATGTCTCTTAATGCACCTCTGACCACAATGCATTATGGATGATCCATTGATTCCTAATGTTGAGTTAATGTACTGACTGTGACCAGAGCAAGCCCTGAGGACAGACACACACACACCCACACACCCACACACTCACACACACACACACCCACACACACACACACACACACACACACACACACACACACACACACACACACACACACACACACACTACTGTGTGTATGCTGTTGATTCTAAAGGTTTAATGAAACAGAAGAATAAGAGGTACTGTTTGGTTGTTTGTGTGTGTTTGTTAAAGTAAACCTCCTGCACCTCACTACATTATTTTAATATTCCAATCTCAATCCTTAATCAGATTTAATCTCTCAGTAGCAGTCTCGTCCCGAGCTGTCCTCATAAAACTGCTGAACAGATGAACCTTTTCATACTTATTGATGGATTAAAAACAATTCAATGTAAGGTAATTTTGACAAGAGGAAAAGTTTAAATGCACAGATAGTTGCTGCTAATTGATGAAGAAACACATTCTTTAACTGTACCTTTAATGTAGAAGACAGCAGCATTATTACAGCTCATTCAGAGAGGATCAATGTTCACTCTCACCTCTTCAGGTTAAATTGTTTTTTCTCAATTCTCCTGGAAATTGGAGCACATTATCCTCTGTCTCTCACACTCAGGCTGACTTGTCCTCCAGACTGTTTGGCTTATCCTCCACAGTTTGTGTACACTAACACATGAAATGAATAAATCTGACAGAAATGTGAGGTTGGTTTATGTGGACTGAATGTCTGTATGAGTTTTTGAATTTCAGAGCCAGGTGATGTTAAACCTGAGAGTGTGCAGATCAGATCGGAGCTAATCAGGACATTATGATGTGTTGGACATAGAGTCCTCAACGGTTGTCTCCACAGCATCCTCTAAATACTCCATGTTAGAAACAAAAAGACTGTGGTCATCTTTAATGGGACGCCATCTTTTATTCATGAGTCCAACATGAAACCTGCGGTCAGAGTTTTTATCGACTCTGATGAAACCAGCCATGAGACGAGTAGGAACCAAATGACTCTTTATCCAGCTCTTTAGCCTGATTTGAACACACACATTAACCAGAGAAACAACCTCTAATATCATATGTAAGGGATAATGTATGGTTAGCAGGTTGTTATGGGAAAAATAATCCCTCCAGGGTGGTCAAGACCCCTCGGCTTTGCGTCGGGGTCTTGTCTCACCCTGTCGGGATTCTTTTTCTAACTTAAAATACACACACGTTGTCAAAAAACATGGATTAAAAGATTATTTTATTGATTTAAAGTGATGTTTGGACACAATTTTTAAAAAGTAGTCCCAGTGATTCAACTGCAGTTAGCGTTCCATGGCGATGGATTCTTATCTGTCTGTTGCGGTGGATTTATCATGAAACTGTCCTCATCCAGCTCTCCTCCTCTGAGCTCACACACATTTAAAAATAATCAAGGCAAATGTCACAACTTTGAACCCTGCTGCTATCATCACCACTACTCATGGTTTAAGTTTCTTTTTAGAGACTGGTAACATAAAGTGGCTTTCACCTAATCCACTGCCGTTGCTAATATTGCTGGACAGGATCCAATATGTAAGCATCCATAGCCTGCTGATTCAGCATGCTAATCGAAGATAACGTTTTACCCACATTGCTAACCAATATGATGCTAACAGAAGCTAACGGTTTCCTCTCACCTTACGGTCTGTAGTGTCAACAAGCAGAAGCTAAATGTGTCTGAACTCTTCTCCGCTTATTGATTTGACATGAACTGTGATCTGTTTGCCTCTGGTGTTGCTCATGTTAGTGAAAGTTATTAACCGTTGTTAAGGGGTTGTCAAGGGATTTGGATCAATCATAATCAAGCATCTTACACAACTGGAAGATCAGTAAGAGAGCCAGGTAATAAATACATGTAACATATAATCCAGAGGAACAACATCTAACATCATATACAGTCTGACTGTAACATATAAACCAGAGGAAAACCTCTAATATAATTTATACAATCTGACTGTAATGCATCAACCAGAGGAACAACATCTATATTTGATTTTTTTATTAGGAATAACCACTTGAGATGCGTCATCTGTTTTTTGTGGGGATCCTACAATATAAAGTCTGACAGTAACTCATCAACAAGTCAAAGATTGTTGAGGTAAAGTCAGATCATGAGGTGCTGTGAGAAACAGTTCATTTTGTGAAATGTTGACAGATCTGACAGTGAAGACAGAAAGTCAGAACACAGTAAAGCCTGCTGGAGACATTTAACAGAGATCAGACACTGCATATGGCGGCTCTGACTTATTTTCCCCAAAATGTTCACAGTAAGCAGCTCAACATCAGCTGTCCATGTCTGTAAAAATTCAGCTTAATACTCCCGATTCCCTGAAAATAACTCTGATTAAGTTCTGTAACCTCCCAAGCTCTCTTTTTTTTTAACATTAAGGCTTGAAGTTACTTCAAAGTCTGGTCTCTGTCCATGATTATCTTATCAACATCCAGCATCTCATTCAGGGAGATTCTGTCCTCTATCACTCAATGTCTTTAGTCCAATGGGCTGAAGTAGCTGTGATCAGACCTCCTCTTAAAAAGCCTACACTTGATTCAGGCAAATTATAATCATGAGGGCACACTTTATATATGTTTCCTCTAAGTAGTATCATGAGGAAACACATTAAATATACTTCCTCTAGGTAGCATCATGAGGACGTTCCCTGTTTATGCTTTCTCTAAGTAGTATCATGAGGAAACACCTTATATAGGCTTCCTGTAGGTGGTATCATGAGGACTAGCAAAGAAAGAAGTATCTGCTGTGGAGGGTTTGGATTGCTGGAGCTGTTGCAGAGCAGAAACACAGCAGAGCCAGTGAAATTAACACATTGACTCGATTGAAACCTATCAGCTCTGCTACTGTGACAGAGCGAAGACAGACCGGACTGATCTGGTTAAAGTTAGACGTAAGGGTTAGAATTTTGATTAGACACTAAATATGGTTACGTTAAACACTAAAAACAACAAGAGTCTGAGAATTGCAGTCCCTGGAATGTGGGTCTGTAGACAAATGTTACTTAGAGTACTGGGTTTACCCACAGCCCATCTGTGTACCTGAGAAAGCAGGATCCAAACCCATCTCTGACATGATAAGATGGATCTCAGGCAGCTTGAGCAGAGCATACAGCCTTTGTAGATTTGGGGTGGGGACCATAAGACTTTCAACAGGTTTTAACGTTAACGTTTATTATAATGCTATGACTGTTATGTTCATTTTTGAAAAAGAATGAACGGATTAAGTGTTATGGAAGGTAACAGATTGACGGTTAATGGATTAAAGGTTAACAGAGGGAAAGTTTTGATTAACTTGGCCCACCTCTGTTTATTGTAACACCAGTATAGTATTCTGTTTCTGTGGCCTTTTGAGGAGACTGATGATCTGTAACATGCCAGAGTTAACCATGAGTCAGGTTTTATTAGAGCTAACAACCACATAGAGCCCTAGTGTCGAACATTCTGTTGATTTTTTATCATTCAGAAGTTTATAATTTTATGCTTTAATCCCTGGAAGCATGGGCACTTGGAAGAAGGACATTTCTGGATCAGAAATTGAATTAACACCTTTCATGGACTACACCCACTTTTATCCGCGGAACAATGGACGACACAGCTGCCCCTTGTCTCTTTCCTGTTTTTGTCTTTCTTTCTAAGGACACATTTTTTTGAGCGCAGACAATAAGCTCCATCTGTGGATCCCCACAATTAAAAAGATTTGAATTAAAGTTTACAATTTAATCTTGTTCATTTTTTGGAGTAAGCCTTCACATTCGAGATGCCCAGAGAAGCAAGCAGACTTTTAGTCCTAGTGTTTTAGAGGGCAGAACAAAAGCTCAGTATCTCTATCTGAACCACCCACACACACACACACACACACACACACACACACACACACACACACACACACACACACACACACACACACACACACACACACACACACACACACAAAGACTCAGAAACCACAGAAAAACACAAACCCAAAACATTTTTAATAGAGGTCCATTACTTTGAAAGGAGCAGTAAAAGGGAGCTTCCTGTGTGTCCTCTGGGTCTCTGTGGCTCAGGATGGACTCATGATGGACTGTGGTCTCTGAAAACACACCGGGGTGTGTCCACAAACCGCACACACATCTAAACACAGCAGCTCAGGAGCATTAGGGCTTTTATGTAGAGTTTAATGTGCTCAGAGTCAGAGAGGAGAAAAACAAAGGTTTCTGCTGATGTTATAGAGAGACTGCAGAAAGCAAAGATTAGTTAATGTCAGGACACCTTCTCTCTGCTGACAGGTCGGATCAGTGCAGATAGGTGAGTCAGTTTCTTCAGGTGATTTGGCTTCATGGGGTGGACAGTGAACAGGTCAGAGTGTGGTGATATTCACCATGAGAAACATAATGAATGAACAGCATGAGTTGATCTATGATTATATTTCTGGTCAGTCACAGAGCTCACCATTACTGAGTCCTCTTCAGTTTGACGTCCTGAAGCTCACACACACTGCAGCACTCAGATCAACACTGATATGTTACTGCGTGTGTTAGTGTTTGGGATTACACATAGTGCAGTTTGTCTTTCTTCATCCTCAGACAACATTTAGCTTGTAAAACATACACCATAGCACACTGCTGCAGAGTTTTTGTGAGTATGTTCATACTCTAAGAGTTTCCTTAGACCACATCACCTCCTGTGTGTGTGTGTGTGTGTGTGTGTGTGTGTGTGTGTGTGTGTGTGTGTGTGTGTGTGTGTGTGTGTGTGTGTGTGTGTGTGTGTGTGTTTGTGTGTTTACCCTGTTGCTTGTTGGTCTGATTGTTGTCTCTGTCCTCTCAGGAGGAGTCAGACTTTACCCTCAGTTTGAGGACTCCAGTTTAATCCAGTGTTGTGTTTAGGAGTATCTAAACTGTATCATCAGAGCTACCTGTGTGTAATCCTCACACCTGTGTGCTTCTGTTTGTCAGTTTCTTGTATTGTGTATCTTTTGACTCAAACCTTAAAACTTACCCAACATCCTAACATAAAACCGGATAACAGCTTATCCGGGGTCGGGTCGCAGAAGTAACAGTCCAAGCAAATTGACCCAGACATCCCTCTCCCCAGCAACACTTTCCAGCTCCTCCTGGGGAATCCCGAGGTAATCCCATACCAGGTGGGATATATAATCCCTCCACCGAGTTCTGGGTCTTCCCAGGGGCCTTCTCCCAGTTGGACGGGCCCGGAACACCTCTAAAGGGAGGTGACAGGAAGCATGCTTATCAGATGCCCGAACCACCTCAGATAGCTCCTTTCGACGCTGAGGAGCAGCAGCTTTACTCCAAGCTCCCTCTGGATGTCGGAGCTCCTGACCCTATCTCTAAGGCCTTCGGAGGAAACTCATTTCAGCCGCTTGTATCCGAGATCTTATTCTTTCGGTCATGATCCACAGCTCATGACCATAGGTGAGGGTTGGAGCATAGACCGACTGGTAAAATGAAAGCCTTGCCTTCTGGCTCAGCTCCCTCCTTAGCACAACTGTCCAGTACATTGCATGCATAACTGCTGACACTGCACCAATCCGCCTGTCGATCTCACGCTCCATTTTAGCCCCACTTACAACAAGATCCCGAGATACTTAAACTCCCCCACTTGGGGCAAAGATTCGCTCCCCACCGAGGGAGAGAGCAATCCACCGTTTTCCGGCAGAGAATCATGGCCTCAGACCTAGAGGTACAGATTCTCGTCCCAGCCGCTTTGCATTCAGCTGCGGTTTGCAGCTGAATGCGGTCAAAATATCACACAAACACAGCAGACACACTAGAAGAGACTGAATCCAGATCAAATTTCAGCAATGAGACATACGGGGTGCAGAGGAGTCACAGAGTCCAGAATAAGCAACCAAAACTCTGACCTGATGGAGCCAGAGGTAGATCAGCAACTCCTGAGCTCTGTGAGGTTAAACTCCTGTTATCATCAGTGTAGTGTGGTGTCTGTAGAGAGACATGTAACAGCTGTTTGTGGTTAAAATCTTCTTCCTCTTGAACATAAATGCTCTCTCTCTGTAGGGATCCTTGCTGTAATGATGACTCTTAGAATAACAACCTGAGCCTGTCAGGGACAAAAAAAGAACTTTTCGTGGACACACATTGATCCATCAGGGATTATGTTGCAGACATCACAGCATGTTTACCTGCTGCAGGATGAAGACACCTACTGTAAACACTCAGAGTTTTCTTTTACCTGTTTGTCATTTAGAACCCAAAATATATAACACGTAAAAATAAAAATACTGTTTCCCTCTAACTCTGTCCCACAGGGATCTGTGTGTGTGTGTGTGTGTGTGTGTGTGTGTGTGTGTGTGTAATCTGCTGTCTTCATTTAGCCCAAACAAACATATTTATATTATATTATTAGATTATTTAATATTTAATATAGGAGGGACAGGAGGACAGTGGAGTCCATTTGGAGAACAATAACCTTATCATGTTTTATCAAACACACACACACGCACGCACGCACGCACGCACGCGCACACACACACACACACACACACACACACACAAACACACACACACACACACACACACACACACACACACACACACACACACTGTTAGCCTCTGGCGGTAAAAGCCTTTAACATATTTTTTTTATGGACCAGACCACCGAGAGCCCATCTTACCGACAAAATATCAGATCCATTTTCTCCTTTTTGTTTTTCCCTCCTCCTTCCTATCCTTCCTCCCCCTTCTCTTCCTCCTCTTTTTTCTAATTGAGTTTATCATCAGATCTCTTAATGCCCCCCTCCTCCTCCTCGCAGACCTCACATCCATCCTTTAGTATAACTAATCCCTACCTGGATGAAATCTTTTTCTCATCCTCATCCTTGAGCCTCTCTATCTCCACGACTCATCTTCTTTCTCTTCATCCTGTCCGTCATCGTCCTCCTCTCCGTGCTTTCAGGATGTGGTCAGGATAACAATGACCACCAGAGGACAAAGAGCCTGACCAGCAGGGACGCACACAGCATGAAGACTGCTGCATAAACGTGTCAATAAAGTTTAAAACAAATTCAAGATGCACACTCCTGTTGAAACTAATACCTGATCATTAATTTACAAACATCATGTATCATCCTGTTCGTAAATATGACTCCAGAAACTCATCTGAGACAAACTTTTCTGCTATCTGAGAGAAAGCACATCATCGTGCTATTATTGGTTAACCATGCATGGAGAGACATTACAGGGAAACTCTGAGTCCCCAGTGAGCCAATATGTAAGAAATTATTAAGAGCATTTTCAGACAAATTTATGAATAAATCTTCAAAAGTGATTTCGGATGTCATTTTTGTAAATTTACCTTTAACAGGGTTCCCACTCTTTTCCAGAGGTCATTTTCCAGGACATTTCCAGGACATTTTCATGGATGTTCAAGCTGGTATGACAGTCTAAATTTAGTTCCTAACTTAGTTCCTAAATAGTCTAATATGTTCCTCTCAGTGGAAGTCTACATTGAAAGACATGTCGTCTATGGCTATCAATGAAATCATCTCTTACATACTTAAAAATTATGGCAAATTGATAATAGAATAATGCAACCACAGATGTACAGAACTTCACTTTATTAGTGCAACCAAGTAACAATGATGGGCAACATCTCAGCTTTCTCTTTTCTCAAAAAATATAAAATGAGCTAAGAAAAGAACAAAAGAGCCAGCAAAGGAATCAGGAATCGTGTGAGGATATGGGATACAGGTGATGGAGGGGAGGCTGTGTATCCTGGCTACATCTGTTAGTTGAGAGAGAGTCTTCTTGAAGACCGGGCAAATACTCACTGAGAGGAGAAATCGGACCAGCCAATCCAAGCTGAGGCATCTGATTTTTCTCAATGCCAACGTGCACTGAGGACATGAATAATGTTTGCTCCAGTTTGGTTCTGGTTCTGTTTGTGTGAGTTGGTTCTGGTTCTGTTTGCTTGAGTTTGGTTCTGGTTCTGGTTCTGGTTCTGTTTGCTTGAGTTTGGTTCTGGTTCGGTTCTGGTATGGTTCTGGTTCTGGTTCTGTTCTGGTTCGGTTCTGGTTCTGGTTCTGTTCTGGTTCTGGTTCTGGTTCTGGTATGGTTCTGGTTCTGTTCTGGTTCTGTTCTGGTTCGGTTCTGGTTCGGCTCGGTTCTGGTTCGGTTCTGGTACGATCCTGGTTGGGTTCGGTTCTGGTTCGGGCCTGGTTCGGTTCTGGTTGGGTTCTGGTTGGGTTTGCTTGAGTTTGGTTCTGGTTCTGTTTGCTTGAGTTTGGTTCTGGTTCTGTTTGCTTAAATTAAGTTCTGTTTCTCACCCTAACCCTAATCCTAACCCTAACCCTTATCCTAACCCTAACCCTTATCCTAACCTTTACCCTAATCATAACCCTAACCCTAACCCAAACCCTAATCCTAATCCTAACCCTAATCCTAACCCTAATCCTAACACTAATCCTAACCCTAACCCTAACCCAAATCCTAACCCTAATCATAACACTAACCCTAACCCTAATCATAACCCTAATCATAACCCTAATCTTAGCCCTAACCCTAATCCTAACCCTAAGCCTAATCATAACCCTAATCATAACCCAAATCCTAACCCTAGCCCTAACCCTAACCCTAGGATTAGGGTAAGAATGGTTTTGTAACAGAATAAATGCACAAAAGTGGGCAATTATAAGGCTTCTCATAAAAACATCGTACGTAAAAGGGTTTTCAATACACCAACCATTAGTTTTTGCAAAGTTAAGTTAAAATATACGTCAAAAGATACACAAGAGCCTAAATTAAGAGCCGTTCGGGAGTCGAAAGAGACAGCTCTTCTTTGGGAGCCGAGTTAAAAGAGCCGGCTCTCTGAAAAGAGCCGAACTTCCCATCACTCAAGCACAATCTTACTGCCATTTGCACTCTTAGTTGCCCTTGGAACTATTTGTATTGTAAAACGTATCAATGTAAATACTTCAGACCTGTACCATAGTGATAAACAGATAACACTTAAATTTGAATCAAGTAAATACCACTTGTATACTTTAAGACACAGGGTCATTTCATTCCTTGTGGACTCAACATGACAGCATTTATACTTTTCAAGTAATTGATCTTAAACGCTTTCAGAAAATTAACAGTAGCAAGACTCACATATCCCTTTGAGCCACCAAATGATATCATAACAATTGTGTATATGCTGTTTTGTAATGACACAGCACAATTTTATAATTCATTAGAAATGTATTCAAATTATTTCACAGACTCCCATGCTATGGTTCGCGGACCCCAGGGGTCCCAGGACCCCACTTTGAGAACAACTGAGCTACAGTACGGTAATTGAGCTCTCAGCCTGCAGAGAAAGTTGTGAGGCACAGACCCCCAAGCTCTCTGCCCAACTCCACTGGTCACACTATAACTTGAATATAAGACTCTTTGAATCAAAAGAGCACTCTACAAGGTTAATGTACCATAAAACTAAACAATATACCCCTGTTTTCTGTGAATGCATGATTATGAAGTGAAGGAGAAAAGATGTGAAAAAAGTTGCACAGTGTCGCTGTCTTTTCCGGCATAGCGTGGACTCAACTTTCAATGAATGGGGATGTGTTTTGTTAATCGGGTCAGGTCGCATGCAGCCATGTTGGAATAATTTTCCAGGACTATAAGTGATTTTCCAGGACATTTGACTTTTTCTCCCATTTCCCAGGTGTTTTCCAGTACTGGAAAACTGGTAAACTGTTTTCCAGGTTTTCCAGGTTTTCCAGGATGCGTGGGAACCCTGCTTTAAGCTGCTGCTTAATATCAATGAATATAAATCTAAATGTCAGCTCGGCCGATGACAAGGGTCATGGTTACAAGCCTATTCGGACTCAAAAAGTGACAGATCGGGAGAAATAATGGCCTCAGGAGAGACATTAAGATGAGGAGCAATGAGACCCAGCGGAGAACTGTGCAGGTAAAGACGTTAGCTAACCATATCTAACACTGTGTTCACATCACAGGTTATCAGAGTTTATAATAATGCAGTAAGATACAGACAGAGGAGACAGGCGGATATAGTATGGATCTGTGTATGTAACTTTCGTTGTCATGCTTTATACCACATTCAATAAGGGGCACAACCTGTCCAGTAATTACCCAATACATGATCCACAAGCTTTGACACAGTCAGGAGAAAAATCTGTGCATGGTTCATCATTGTAATGATGCAGTGCAGTGAAGACAGATATTTAATAACAGATCATTTAGTCTGTTTTTCCAAAGTTTAAATCTCTTCAGCTCGTAAGGATCCTTTAATCTTCAGCGCAGTCAAATGACATCAGCTCTCTCTCCCTCTGTGTGTCTTTTTTTTTTAAAGTGTAATGAACACTGCGCCACAGGACCCAGTACGGTGGCCCTGAAGGGAAACTCATAATATTTTAAAAAACATACAAAATTAAGGAAAAAAAACATTTCACAAAGCTGTAGACTATAACTTTAGACTTTAATGACTGTAGAATTTGATGATTTTAGATTGTGATGCCTGTAGAGCAGGGGTGTCAAACATACGGCCCAGAGAAGAGAAGACATTAACTGCAATTTTTCAATAAACATTTAGAATTAATTATTCAGAATTAAATAATTCGGAATTAAAGTATTCTCCTTCGCGTTTACATGGAAATAGTAATTCCGAATTGAGGTTTTCATGGAAAACACTTTAATCGTCTTTATTTAATTCTGCTTAAGGTCTGGGGGTTAGGAAGGGTTCTGATTGGACAGGGGCGGACGTGATGTATTTACGTTTAGCGGAAGAAAACAGACTCCAGTTCCTGCTTCTTTCATTTTCCACCGGTTGACTGCAAAGCCGATCCCCTCCCTGTCTCAGACCATATGATGTTGTCTTTCAGTGTCAATCTTTCACTTTCCAAATCCAACCCTCCACGCACTATAACTTTCCGTAAAATCAAGGACATTAACTTGGACAATCTATCTGCTCATATTGACAGCCTACCCAGTGTTGACAGCCTCTCTACCCCTGATGAATTGCTCTCCCACTACAACAACTCCCTCCATAACCTTCTCAATAATCTTGCTCCACTCAAAACCAGATCTGTCTCATTTAGTCGCACTGCTCCTTGGTTCACTCCCACTCTCAGACAGCTTAAAACAAAAGGACGCCAACTGGAAAGACTCTACAAGAAAACTGGTCTCACTGTACACAAGGACATATATTCAAATCATATTCTCCACTACAGAGACTGCATTTCCAAAGCCAAATCCATTTACTACTCTGGTCTGATCAGTACAAATGAAGGAAACTCCAAGGCCCTCTTCTCCCTCCTTACAAACATCACAAAGCCACCGGACTCACTTCCTCCTCACCTGTACTCCACTGATTTCTGTAACACTATGATATCATTCTTCTCATCAAAAATCGAACTTATCCACCAACAGCTCTTACCCACCTCTGTTCCATATCCACCTGACCCAGTTCCCTCTGCCCCTACCCTTTCACTCTCAGCATTTACCCTACCCTCAGTCAATGAAATATCCAAACTCATTCAACAATCCAAATCCTCAACCTGCAAATTGGACCCGCTTCCTACTGTCCTCGTAAAGGCCACCCTCCCCTCTCTGTCCCCTCTCATCTCTGACATTATTCACTCCTCCCTTACCACTGGAATTGTTCCTTCTTCCCTCAAAACAGCCACTGTAACTCCAATACTCAAGAAACCTGGTTCAGATCCCACCGACCTCAATAATTTCCGTTCCTTTTCAAATCTTCCATTCATCTCCAAAATTCTTGAAAAATCAGTTGCCGCTCAACTCCATACCCATCTACTCTACAATAATTTATATGAACAATTCCAGTCTGGTTTCCGTCCCCTCCATAGCACTGAAGCAGCACTTATCAAGATCACCAATGACCTCCTCCTTGCTGCTGACTCTTGTTCACTAACCATTCTCCTTCTGCTTGATCTGAGTGCGGCCTTCGACACTATTTCACACACCATTCTGCTGAACCGACTCTCGTCCATAGGCATCACCAATACACCCCTCAACTGGTTTCATTCATACCTTTCAGGCCGCACTCAGTTCATTCAATTTAAATCATTCATCTCCCACCCAGTCCCCGTCACCACAGGTGTGCCCCAGGGCTCTGTCCTGGGGCCCCTGCTGTTCATCATCTACCTCCTCCCCCTTGGTCACATCTTCCGTAAACATCATATTTACTTCCACTGCTGCGCGGATGACACCCAGCTCTACCTCTCCACTAAACCTGACTCCTCACTTCCACCTTCTTCCCTAACTGATTGTCTCCTTGAAATAAAATCTTGGTTCACCTCAAACTTCCTCAAATTAAACAGCAATAAAACTGAACTTCTTCTAATTGGCACAAAATCTACATTAAACAAACTCCATAATTTCTCTATTCCCATCGACAACTCGCCCCTCTTCCCCTCCCCCCAGGTTAAGAGTCTGGATGTCATCCTCGACAGCACCCTCTCCTTCACCTCCCATATCAACCACGTCACCCGGTCCGCCTACTTTCACCTCCGCAATATTAACCGTCTCCGTCCTTCACTCACTCCCCACTCCACTGCCATTCTTGTTCACAGCCTCGTCACCTCCCATTTGGACTATTGCAACTCCCTTCTGTTTGGTCTCCCCCACAAAACCCTCCATAAACTTCAACTGGTTCAAAACTCAGCCGCCCGTATTATCACATGCACCGCCTCCTTCCACCACATCACACCCATCCTGCAACAGCTCCACTGGCTCCCCATCACACACCGGATCAACTACAAAATACTTCTCCTCACCTTCAAATCCATACACAACCTCGCCCCTCCATACCTCTCTGACCTCCTCCATACTGCCACACCCGTCTGCACCCTCAGATCCTCCTCCTCCATCCACCTCACTGTCCCCCCTGCTCGCCTTGGGGAGCAGGGGGGACAGTGAGGTGGATGCAGAGCCTTCAGCCGCTCTGCTCCCCAGCTCTGGAACTCTCTCCCACTCTGCAACACTGATTCACTCCCACATTTTAAATCCAAACTCAAAACCCATCTGTTTAAACTGGCTTATTCCATCTGACCACAACTCCACTGTCTATTCACTTAAAACTTTTAAAATTGTGTTTTATTTACTGTCTGCTATTTAAACTCTGTTTGTTTTTAATGTTGTATGGTGACCTTGAGTGCCAAGAAAGGCGCCTATAAATAAAATGCATTATTATTATTATTATTATTTTCGGTTACAACATGGAAGACCACACAATAAGTACAATTTTCGCTTTGATTTTGATTATAGTTTTGAATAAGCAGCCCGACACAAACATACTGCTTCACTTTCGTCAGCTGAGGAGGAGAAGAGAGATAGACGACCGGAGAAGGGAGGCGGAAGACCGGACTTTGGCGAATTAAAGCCGGTTAGTGCAACAGCTGCTCTACCTCAGTATGAAATATGTGATGACTGTAGACTGTGATGACTATAGCCTGTGATGACTGTACACTGGGATGATTGTAGACTGTGATGACTTTAGACTGTGATGATTGTAGACTGTAATGACAGTAGCCTGTAGACTATGATGACTGTGGACTGTGGGCTGTGATGATTGTAGCCTGTGATGACTGTGGACTGGGATGACTGTAGACTGTGATGGTTGTAGACTGTGATGACTGTGATGATTGTAAACTGTGATGACTGTGAACTGTGATTATTGTAGACTGATGATTTTAGACTGTGATGATTGTAGACTATGATGACTGTAGACTATTACTGTCGTGGTTGTAATCTATGAGAACTGTAGACTATGATAATTGCAGACTGTGATGACTGTAGACTGTGGACTATAGACTGATTATTTTAGACTGTGATGATTGTACACTGTGATAATTGTAGACTGTAGCCTGTGATGACTGTAGACTATTATGACTGTTGACTGTGATGATTGTAGACTATTATGATTGTAGCCTGTGATGATTGGGATGATTGTAGACTGTGATGATTGTAGACCGCAATGGATGCAGACTGTGTTGACTACTGTAATGCTCAGTGCATTCTGTATATTCTATAGCACATATTTACGTGCCTGGCTGACTGTTAATCCTCCTCCCTCTAATAATATTGGAGTCGCCTTTTACCGTCCTCCTCTATAGAAATTTAAGTTTGGTTATGTTTCCTCTCATCCTCTGAAAATCAATGGAGGCGTTACTCCTACTGTTTTGTTGATCAAACAATGCAGCTTGACATTATTCAGGTCCTTCTGTTTTCTCTTTACCATTATACTGATCGCTGTCTGTGACTGCTGGAGGTCACTGAGGAGGGGTCATGCCCAAAACGTCTGAGGCAACAAAGAAGATAAATTAAGTTACCATTGAGTGTTGTCCTGTACTATTTTTTGATATATTAAAAACAACTCCAGACTTCCCTTCTGTAACAGTTTTTTCAGCTGATCTCAGCACATTAATGGATGACTTCTCCATTGTTTGCAGTCATTAATGTATTCAGTTTCTTGATAATTTTCAAAGATTTAAGCCAGCAGCTATTGTCTCATTTAAATGGACCTTTCTTTGGGATAATTTGAGGAAAGTGCAGAGGGAGGCGTAAACCAATCCTGACAACCTGATTATCTGTGGTCACTTTATCTTTTAGGTCGTCAATACAAGCATTTTATCCTGACTTTATTGGTTTCTGCAAAACAGCATGTTAGAGTATGTTAAACTGATGCGCACACATACATTTTCTGATTTAATTTTCACTAGAGTCCTATAACACATATAAAGACACACACACACACACACATAGAGAGAGAGAGAGAGAGAGAGAGAGAGAGAGAGAGAGAGAGAGAGAGAGACGCACGATCCCTAACGTACAGTAAAACTTCCCTCTCCAGCCTCAACGTTAATGGAAACAGACCACAGATCAGTCTGAAATCCCAACATTAACTTCCAACTAATGACTCAGTTTACTAATGCTCCCCCACCACAAAGCCCCCGAGTCTGCGCACACACGCACACACACAAACACACACACACAGGCAGGCCTATGTGGCCCATTAAGTGGCATTAGAGCTTCTCTCTCTCGTAACTCTGACTTCAGTGCACCTCAGCAGCATTCCTCAGTCACCATGTAAGACTCTAAGTCTCACCACATTTTACAAACCAGCAGTAATGCACTGCTCACTATATTAACACACGATGCACCAGATACTCTGCACGCTGCACCTGAAACTCACTTTATTACTCCATTCTGAAGCAGGAGCACAGCCGTAAATTTAGGAAGTGCAATGCACCTGGGCTCATGTCTTTGAGACAGCACTCACTGACTGTCATCCTTGAGATCAGGTTGATGAGAGGCCTTGTATATATCACCACACGGAAATGTGTCAACAGACTAGTTAGATCACCTCATTCACAATGGCATGTGAGATTTATTTATATTAACCTTTTAGTCAGTACACTGGTGGTGTAGAATCAGTCAGAAGTAATTTTATTTACTAATAAATCAAGCTACGAAGTGGCTATGTAAAGCGCTAAAGGAGTTAGCCGGGTGGCAGATGAAGAGGGTTGAGAAGAAGAAGAAATAAGATGCAGCTGATGTCTTCCCAGAACTGTCATCAGAGCCTTTGAGACTTGCTAAGGATGAACTACAGCGGGACAACAAACTGCAAGGAACACATTTCATGACTACAGAGGGAGTGCAATGAACTCAGGGAGGAAAACCACAGGCTAAAGAACATTTTTAAATCAGGAACATTTGATGAACATGCTTTTTGGGGAGGTGATGCAAAAGGGAAGGCAAAGATTGGTATCCCCACATATTCCAAGCTACATGTAGTCCATACATTTGTTGTGTCATTTCTACCGACTAGTGCAAACCTCTCTCATTACAACAAATGATGTCAACTCTAATGAGGCTGAAAATGAACCTTCATCTTTCATTGCTTGGTTGTATCTTTAGGATCTCAATTCCAACTGCTAGCAGTATATTAAGAGGTACAATATAAGTTTTGCATGCAAGGCCTGTTCCAGCGCTTGTGTTTTTTTTAATTTAATATATGTATAATAAATGAATGTAGTATACGTGACATCAACCATCTGTTTCTGAAATGCTGTTTTGAAGCCAATCATCAATGTCATCATCAGCAGGAGCCATATTGGACTTGCTGAACTCAACCTAACTTCTGTCGAGCTATTATGAGGTAAAGACGCTAACAGTTAAAGTGTTCTGGCCTGTCAATCAAGTCAGCTGTGCCTCTCATAGTAAGAAAACTCGTAATCTTAATATCTTTGAAACTGCAGCGTTATGAAAAAATTCTCCCCCCGTACAGTGTGTGCCGGTTGAGAAATAAGCTATTCTGAAGAAACAATTTTTTTTGTACCAGGCTGTAAACATGTTTTTCTCTGCTGTAAAGATTGTCGTTCAATTGTGGTTTCTGGTACTTCCGGAACCAGCCTCAAGGAACCGCATTTTTGAAGATTTCCGCATTGGCTTCAATTCTTGCAGCCGGAGGTTGCCGCTTGGTTTTTGCCTAATTGAGAAGAACTTCAGCCGTCAGTGCCTATAACATTCAGACAGATCTTACGTAAATGTGCTTTTATTATTTATTGCTTTGAGATTTTTAAATTGGGAATTTAAACAAAAGGCCAATGCCAATATGCATTAAAATGCCGAATATCGGCGCCGCTAATCGGCCCGACAAACATCATCATACCATGATATATTTTATAGGGAAAAAACATCAAGGAACAGTTTCTTTTATATCAAAAGGATGGAGAGGCTGAACATCATACAAACACTTGACTAAAAGAAGTGGATTTCTAGATTGTCTCATTCCTGGTGATGGTATATTTGCTGACAGAGGGTTTCAAAGGCAGATTCAGTTAACCTGTACAATGCTGAACTTTAAACCCTAGCTTTTGAAAAAAAGTGTAAAAGTAGCAGAGCTCAGTGTAATACGGCCAAATTCCACCAAATGTGTCCAGTCTGTCTCTGATCTGTCCCGGCAGGTAGGTAGATAGGTTTCTATTCTACTCAATATTTAAACTTCTGTCTGCGTCTCTTTTAACATTCAGAATATAATTATTATAATACTGCTACAATACCTGGTAGCACCACAAGGTGACGCCACCTTTCTGTTTTGGTTTGTTATATACAGAGAAGTTGCTCCCCTCTAAGCCCGCAGATGTTACTTTCCGACTGAGAGAATGACTCACTCTAGTGACGAGCTGGTATAAGCTGTGCCTATTTTTCTGTTTGTCGTGTGATAATCAAATATAGTGCTGTGGAGACCTGGCTTCATCAGGTCAACTGTTAACTTCTGTTTAATAAGCTGCTGTGTGGAAATCCCCACTCTGTCCTCTTTCGTCTGATGCTACTCGCTATCTTGGGTCAATTGCTACCTGCTACAACCACTAGCTCTCGCCACCTACACCAGCCACATTACACTCTGGTCCGGCAGGACGGAGCCCACTGGCTCAGATCCGCAAAACTTTTATTTTTGCCGAATGCTTGAATTTTGGGTCAAAGTGCTTGTAAATGCTTGAAAGTTTAATTAGCCCCACAGGGAAACTTCGCAGTGCTTGCCTGTTTAGGTCTTTTCATTTCACAATTTTTTGTAGTAGTTCAAAAGCACAGCTCACGCACATGTGAGGAAAGTGTTTCCTTTTCATCTCACATTTGCAACACATGGTGGGTTTCAGGCACGCAGATGGCACTAGGGACGGGGGAATATGACTTCCTCAGATTCACAGTGACCCCGATCCGTCCCCCCCACTATCCAGTGGCGGAGCCACACAGTTTTGACTTGGGTGGCCAAACTGGGGGACTGACAGTTGAAGGGTTGGCCAGGCGTGGAAAACATTAGGGGCTTACCCCAAACCTAGGAGGGTTACTTCCAATAATCACATCTACTTTAGCTTCTTTTTATAAAACAATTTAACAAATGTTAGATTTTTGTAGATTTCTAACGTTAACATTAAAAATGTAACTCGACAGAGTGTCAACGTTTAAATCTGCTGAACTGAACTCTTTAAAGACTCAAAATGAAGATGATTGTCCAAAGTCAAAGCCTCAATAAAAATAATATTCAAATCCACAGAAACTACTGTCTCTGCAGCTTGCTGAAACACAATAGCTTGTTTGATAATAAGTAATGCCTCTGACATGGCAAATAGCCAATCATGTTTAAGAATTTCAGGAGGGACTTCCGGGTCACGTATGGAGTAGACGTGTTTTCCTCGAGCTCCCACTCAACGCTATACAATACTACTTTTTAAGCCTCATTCGCACATTTAGTAAGGTAGAACACGGCAATTTACAGATTGCTTACTATTCCCCACCTAAAAGATCCTGAAAATGGCAACGAAAGCAACCAAAAAGAAATGCGATTTGCCGGCTCCAGTTACCACCGACGATAACATGGCGGCCCTCACGAAGCTACTCGAGGAGCATAAAACTGCCCTCTCTGCTGAGTTCAAATCGGCCATAACACCGCTGGAGGCGAAACTGGACTTTGTCCAGACAACGGTCACAGACCACGGACACCGTATCACCTCACTCGAGGAGAATGCTGACGAACTCAGTGATAAACTGGAGGTACTGGAAGCTAAATGCGCGGCTATGGAAGATAGCTATAACAAGCTAAAGGCTAAAACCATCGACCTCGAGTCACGTAGCCGCCGCAATAATATAAGGATAGTTGGCCTCCCGGAGTCGATTGAGGGTACGCAACCCACGGCCTTCTTCTCTGAACTATTGAAGGAGATTCTCGGCGAAGAGACCCTCCCCAAAGCTCCGGAGCTTGACCGTGCCCACAGAGCCCTTGTAGCCAAGCCAGCCCCAGGATCCAGGCCCAGAGCGGTAATTGCACGCATTCATCACTACCAAACCAAGGCGGCGATCGTCCAGGAAGCCCGAAAGAGGAGAGGTCAGCTTTCTTACCAAGGGAAACCTGTTGCAATCTTCGAGGACTATTGCCCCGAGATAGTCGAACAACGCATGGCCTACCGGGAGGTGATGTCGAGGCTGTACCAACAAGGCTGCAAACCATCGCTCCTGTACCCAGCTAGGCTACGGATCTCGACCAGAGATGGAAGGAAAAGGTTCTTCACTTCGGTGGAGGACGCCACAACCTTCCTGAAGACACACCGTAGAGACACATCGCAATCTTCCAACGGGGAATAGTGGTAATTTTCACGACGGCAACCGCTGTCCAGGTTTACATATGGCTACCTCTGTTTGTTGCCTTAGCATAACTGGCTAGTGTTTATAGCCACAGTGTCTTACTACGTTTATATTTTCATATCAATCACAGCGTAATGACTGTAGAGTACTGTTTCTTTCATACGAGTTCCACATATATGTTCAAACTGTTGTTACAACTGTGCTAATAGCTTCGCCGGCTAACACGGGGCCTACTTGGTTTGTTTACATCACGGACTCCGTTGCATAGCAACCACACCATGCGCCCCCCAACTCCCTGCTGGTTTTGCAGACAAACTACCTTACACAGGACTGAGCCTGGACTCCTTACATTGTTACATGCTGTGTTGCACATTGGTTATATGTCAGTATTAATATATCGTTCTAATCTTATATGCCCACAACTCCCTCACTCATAGCATAGCGAAAACTGAGCCAAGACTGTCCTATTACAGATACTCCGATTTTACTTATTTTGTTTTAACTAAATTTTTTACTATCATTTCATCTATGTATTTATTTATTTCTACCGAATTATTGCCACTATCTTAGTTTTAGTATTGTTATTTATTTTCCTTGGTGAATCTTACCTTTCAAAATCTTCTATGCAAGGTGTAGTGAACATTTACGTCTGAGGGTCATTTATTTTGAGGCACCTATACAAGTATGGGACTGAGGTTGAGTAGATAGGAAGTACATGTATGGTATAGGGAAAGTTAGGAAGAGCTTGCAACTTGCTGTTGCAGTTGCTATCTGTGTTGTTGTCTTTTGGGAAGTTCCTTTTGTGTTCTTTTGTTTTTGGGGACGGGGAGTAAGAGGCAGACAGCCATGCTTTAACTTAGGCACTCTTTGGGACTTTTACTGTTTGAGACTTTGCGGCAGTGCTATCACACAGAGTTCATGCTACATAAAAACTATTGGTACACATTCCTTGGATTACACAATGAATGGGTAGCGATCTTAACATTGTGAGCTGGAATGTCAAGGGCCTAAACCACCCAGTAAAAAGAAGGAAGGTATTCAATCATCTCAAACAGTTTAAAACTGACATTGTCTTCTTACAGGAGACGCATGTACGTGCCTCTGAGCACTCCGGACTTATGGCGGGCTGGGCGGGGCAGCATTTCCACTCTGCCTTTCAGGCCAAGGCAAGGGGGGTCTCTATACTGGTTGGCAGACATGTCCATTTTGAACCAGACAATATCACAGCTGATAAGAATGGGAGATTTGTAATTGTCTCAGGGAAACTATTTCAAACAAAAGTCATCCTTGCCAATGTCTATGCTCCGAATGCTGATGATGTTGGCTTTTTTGATCGTTTTTTCTCTCTTCTTAGTGGCCTAGACACACATTATCTCATACTTGGGGGGGACTTCAACTGCTGGTTGGACCCGACCCTGGATCGCTCCTCCAGCAGACCAGGGGTAATGAGTAGATCTGCCTCATGTATACAGTCTTTTACCTCTGAGTTTGGGATTTCAGATATATGGCGGTTCCTTAACCCTAAAGCGAGACAGTATTCTTTTTTTTCCAATGTCCATCACACTTACTCCAGGATAGACTATATTTTTATAGACAACAGACTAATCCCTCAGGTTCATTCCTGCACATATCACGGTATTGTCATATCTGATCACGCCCCTGTTGTGATGTCATTGCTATTTCCCAACGCTCCGCGGCCTACGAGGCACTGGCGTCTCAATTCAACCCTACTTTCAGACCCCTTGTTTGTTAAATATATAGAAGAACAGATTGTTTTTTTCTTTGAAACAAACTGTACTCCGGATGTCTCTGTTCTTGTGGTCTGGGATGCATTTAAGGCGTACTTGAGGGGGCAAATTATAGCGTTCACTGCTAATAAGAAAAGACAGTCTCAGAAGGAACAGCTGGAATTGGTATCCAAAATTCAAGAAATCGATCGACAATATGCACTTAAACAAACTCCAGAACTATACAATGAACGGTTGGAACTGAAAACTAAGTTTGACCTACTTACCACTTACCAAACGGAAAATCTTCTGTCAAAAAGCAAAAGCACCTACTATGAACATAGTGAAAAAACTGGGAAACTACTAGCTAATCAACTAAAGGGATTAAGGGCTAAACAACTTATAACAAGTATTCACACAGACAGCGGAGACACTACTCTAGACCCCACCAAGATAAATGATACCTTTAAAAGCTTTTACTCCCAACTGTATACCTCACAATTTAACGGTGATGATGCAGCTATTAAGGCCTTTCTTGACCCCCTGCCCATCCCAACCATTCCACCAGAGTTGGTGGAGAAAATGGAGACCCCTTTGTCCCAGGCGGAGGTAGCCCTAGCTATTTCATCCATGCAATCCGGGAAATCCCCTGGCCCTGACGGCTTTCCAGCTGAATTTTTTAAGAAATTTTCAGCACTTCTCTCTCCACACCTTGCTACTGTCTTTTCAGAGTCTCTTAAGAATGGCTCACTCCCTCAGTCGATGAACGAGGCTCGTATCACTCTTATAGCTAAAAAGGGTAAGGACCCCACCCACTGTGCCTCGTACAGACCAATCTCCCTGTTGAACACAGATGCGAAAGTCCTCGCTAAGGCACTGGCACGCAGGTTGGAGGAAGTTGTCCCCTTAATAATAGCGCAGGATCAGACTGGCTTTATAAAGAACCGACACTCCTTCTTTAACGTCAGACGCTTATTTAACATTCTCTACTCGAGCTCTGGTGATGTCCCTGAATGTGTTGTATCACTAGATGCCGAGAAGGCGTTTGATCGCGTAGAGTGGAAATATTTGTTTAAAGTCTTGGAAAACTTTGGCTTAGGCCCGCTACTTATAGCCTTGATTAAATTATTGTATGCTTCTCCCATTGCTAAAGTTCAAACTAACAGCACAGTCTCTCAGCCCTTTGCATTAGGTCGCGGCACCCGCCAGGGTTGCCCACTAAGCCCAATTCTCTTTGACTTAGCGATCGAACCGCTCGCAATGGCTCTCCGGAACAGCCGGGGTGTCTCTGGTATTTGGAGAGGGGGTATAGAGCACAGGGTGTCTTTATACGCAGATGATCTCTTGCTATTTATTTCGGACCCAGATACCTCTCTTCCAGCAGCGCTCTCCCTGCTTGAGCAATTTGGATCTATATCTGGATACAAGATCAATATGCACAAGAGTGAACTGTTTCCAATAAACAGAGAGGCGTTTGACTTAGACTACAGTAGTGTCCCATTCCAAATTGAAGAGAGACAGTTTACTTATTTGGGAGTGGTAGCTACCCGGCAGTTTAAGAACCTTTTAAAAGAAAACTTTATTACCCTGCTGAACCAGGTCAGAACATTATTGTCACAGTGGTCCCCCCTTGCATTATCGCTCGCTGGGCGAATTAACTCTATAAAAATGAACATACTCCCAAAATTTACATATTTGTTTCAGTGTGTTCCAGTATTTATTCCAAAATCGTTTTTTGTCTCACTAGATTCCATTGTCTCCTCGTACATCTGGCAGGGCAAGAGGCCTCGAGTTAGCAAAGCCCTGCTTCAGAGACCCAAAAGGGACGGAGGTATGGGACTCCCCGATTTCCGACATTATTACTGGGCTACCAATATTCGTTGTATTACTTTTTGGACCCGCTTTTATCTCCAGTCGGACGGTCCAGACTGGACATCTCTGGAGCTGAACTCATGCCGAGATGTCTCCCTTCCTGCACTCCTCGGTGCGCCGCTTGACTGCCCCTTACCAAAATCACTGAATAACCCAGTAGTGCGTCATACCATTCGGGTGTGGACCCAATTTAGGAGATCTTTTGGATACAAACTCTTCTCCCCTCTGAGTCCGATTGCTTCCAACCACCTTTTCACCCCCTCGCGCTCTGACTCGACTTTTCGGACCTGGCATGAAAGGGGCATCAGGTCATTTGCGTGCATGTTTGAAGACGGCTATTTTGTTTCCTTTAATCAACTGACTGAGAAATACAACCTACCCAAAACACATTTCTTTCGGTATTTACAGGTCAGACAGTATGTCCGCTCGGTTGTGCCTTGTTTCCCCTCAGTACCCATAGCTAACCCAATTGACACCTTTCTCTCCTTCGATCCACTGTCCAGAGGTGCACTGTCCAAATTACACAATACCATTTCGAAGCTGATAAGTTCACCACTGGACAAGATTAAGGCGGCTTGGGAACAGGACTTGGGACACATATCTGATGACCAATGGGACTCCATTCTATCATCAATACATAAATCCTCCATCTGCGCTAGACACTGTCTGCTTCAATTTAAGGTGGTCCACAGGGCTCACATGTCCAAGGTCAAGCTGTCCAGTATCTACCCCGATATAACTCCCACCTGTGACAAGTGCAATTGTAATGATGCTTCCCTGATACACATGTACTGGCTGTGTCCTAAGTTGCAGAAATTCTGGCATGATATATTCCACACCTTGTCTAAAGTATTACAGAAAAATGTAAATCTTAGCCCTACTCTTGCCCTGTTTGGTATTGCTGGTGGAGATAACCCCCACCTCACTCCTACAGAACACCGCATGGTTGCCTTTGCCTTGCTCTTGGCCAGACGTACAATCCTGCTAAAATGGAAGGGTGCTGCCCTGCCCACGCTTGACCAGTGGCGTCAGGATGCAATGTCCTGTCTTAAACTCGAGATGCTACGTTTTTCTATCAGTAGCTCGAAGAGGAAATTTTATGAGACATGGGACCCTTTCTTAGTCTACTTTCATGACACCCAAACTAAACCATCATAAGATGAGCTTTTATACGGCCCTTGGCATAAGAAGTAAGATCTGACTCTGTGTGGTGCGCTGCAAACTGACTCTTACATATTACGCCTCAATTTTTCAGGACAGCTGGGGATGGAGGGAGGGGATGGGAGGGTGGGAAGGGCTATTGCACTATGTCAGGTATTACTATCACTGCCGCAGAGACCTGTTCGTCTTCCTTGTTTTGCACAATACAGTACCATCTGTGGCAATGTAGAACATTACCGCCCAACCCCGGTGTTTTCTGTCTTATTTATTTATTTATTTTTTGTATTTGGGTGTGCTGTGTTTTGTATTGTCATATGTGTTCAAAACTCAATAAAAATATTTGAAATAAAAGAATTTCAGGGTGGCCACAATCAGTTTTCCCCTGGCTCCGCCACTGCCACTATCCCTAAAAAAGGCGACAAACATCGCCGGCAAAACAGAGGATTAATGCTCCGTTAGTTAGACTAATTTACACGATTGCAGCAAATACCACACACACACACACACACACACAAACACATACACACACACACACACACAAACACACACACACACACACACACACACACACACACACACACACACACACACACAGAGTCCGGTGTTTGAGTGCTACAGCTAAAGGTGCGTTCATGGTGTCCACGGATGTCGGAATTTTGGTGCTCAGAGTCAAAACTTTGATCAGAACGCCTCCAAAGTCGGATCTCCAACTCAGAGAGTCGGATGACTCTCACCAGCCCGACATAGAATTCATGTTATGTATTTATGTATTGTACACCACTTTGGTCAGCTTCTGCTGTGTTTTTAAATGTGCTTTATAAATAAAATGTTGTCTGTTGACTTTTCCAGATGTGGCAGACAATTGCTTTGTAATGTTGAGTAGTAGTTATTCTGACAATAAGTTAATAGCTGGTTTGACAATAATAAATTATAAATTTGCTCTTACCTGAAGTAGGCTAAATGTAAAATAGAAGCCTTTTTAAGCTGTAGGTGAATTGTTTTAATGTTGTTTTTTTTTCATTTTTATGTATAAGGTTATTTTTATAAGCAACTGTTAAGTGAAATTATAAGATTCAAAATGTTAACATTATCCTCCTGACCTTCAGGCAATTCCTGATGACAGTGAGGTAGGCACTAGTCATTTAAGAGAGGATCTGCCAGGGGCCAGCCAGAGTAGAAAAACACGGCATGAGGAAGGAGAGACAGGAGAAATACAGACAGAAGAAGCAGGGACAGAACAAGTAGGGACAGGAGGCGACACAGGGGAGAGGAAGTTGACATGACAATGACATATACCAAACCAAATCAACCTGATCCTAAAGTTTTGCACAAAGAAGTGCTCAAAGACCGGATACTGACATTCCAAAAAGCATGGTCTGAGAAGTATCCCTGTCTGCATGTTTGTATGGGTACTACTGATGGTGTTCTGTGTTTTCACTGCTCTAAATACTTTAGGACAGAGAAACCAGCACAAGTCAGGAGTATGGATCAAGCTTTTGTCAACACTAGATTTAAAAATTGGAAAAAAGCACTTGAAAAATGTTCCATGCATGACAAATCAGAGAGTCACAAACTGGCTGTTAGAACTAACAGTCCAGTTACTACACAGTTGAGCAGTGCAGTCAGAACACAGCAGGCAGAAAACAAAGCTAACCTGTTACAAATAATAGGGGGTGAGATCTTCCTGGCAAGGCAGGGATTGGCCTTTAGAGGGTATGCACATCATCAAGGTAACCTCGACCAGCTTCTGTAATACAGAGCTGAAGATGATCAGTCATTCAGTGGGTGGTTATCTGCAAAGAGGGGGGTGCACACATCTTGGGTTTGTCAAAATGAGCGGATACATTTGATGAGTTCATCAATTATCAGGAAAATTGCGGATGAGATCCGGTCCTTACCCATGTTGCAGTATTCCATTATTATGGATGGCACAAGGGATATCTCCGGTGTTGAGCAGGAGGCGATTTGCCTACTCCATGTTTACACTGATTTGCTGGTGCATGAAGACTTCATAGGGTTGTATGAAGCAACTTCTACAACAGGTGAAAACCTTGCCAGGATCATTTTGGACGTTCTGTTGAGGCTGAATTTGCCAGTATTGGGCCTCAGAGGTCAGGCATATGATGGAGCTCCAAATATGGCTGGAAAATACTCAGGTGCACATGCTGTTATTCAGCGAGCACAGCCACTAGCACCATATATACATTGTGGAGCACACTGTGTGAATTTAGTTGCACAACAAGCTTCCTCAGCCTTGTGTGTTGTGCAAAATGCACTTGACTGGATACATGACAATGGCACATTTTTTGGGCAGTTTGGTAAAATGAAAGACAAGTTTAAAGCCATTGTTGCAGCTGAAGGAGAAGGGCCAGTCCTGTCCATCCGGCCTTTATGCCCCACAAGGTGGACTATTTGTTCACCTGCTACCCGTGCTGTTCTCAGCCAATATGGTTTGGTACTAAGTGCACTAGATGAGGTGGCTACAAGTCATTCTGAGTCTGCAAGCCGGGCAGAGGGCTTGTACTGGGACTTCTGCTTGCTTTAGATGTGATAAATGAACTAGAGGTTCTAAACATATCTCTCCAGAAAAAGACTCAGACAATGGAGGGCATGCTCTCTGCAGTCTCCTTGGTCCAAGACAGCTTGAAATCCAAAAGAAACACAGATCACTTTGAGGCAGTCTTTAAGGAGGCAGAGGACAGGTGTGGCAATCTGTCTATAGAGCCCATTGTTCCACCCCGCACACACAGGCCCCCTAAAAGATATTCTGGGCCAACTCCTGCATACACACCTAGATCAACTGTGGATTTTTACAGAGTAGAGTTCTACCATATCCTAGACACAGCATATGCACAAATTACTGAGAGGTTTATGCAACCAGGTATTCAAACATTAAAATAACTGGAAAAGTCACTCCTGACTCCCATTACAAATGATGCGACAGTTAACAGATATCCTGAACTGAAAGAGGAAGGCTTGAGAGTCCAACTGGCCATGTTTAAAAACAAGTACAAGTCAACACAACTGCAGATGCTGTGCATGCTTTGAAAGAAATGCCCCCTGAAGTCCATGGCCTGTTTGATCAGGTAGAGACACTTGTGAGATTGTTGATGGTGGTTCCCATATCATCTGCTGAGGCAGAGCGCAGTTTAAGTGGGTTACACAGATTGAAAACATGGTTGCGATCAACCATGACTCAGAAACGACTCAATGGCATTGCTATATGCCACATTCACCAAGAGAGGCTTGGCAGACAGGACAGACAAGAAATTGCCCAGCAGTATGTTCAGGGTAATGAAAGGAGGAGAAATGTTTTTGGGTCCTTCATTTAGTCTTCTTCTAGACACTAAATTTGTTTTGGCTGCTCTATTTTGGAATTCCTTATAGTATTTCTTCTGTCGTTTAAAATTTGAATTTCATGGAGACTATATAAACTTATGTTTATTCATGTAGTTTACACACATGTTGTTTACACTACAGTTCATCTAAAAATGTTTAAATAAAACATATTTTGTTTCAGGCATGTAGTGGAAAAATAACTTATTGAGTTGCTGTGTAAAGCTTGGTCCCCCCCCCAGTTCAAAAATATCATCTGCGCCCCTGGTGGGTTTTGAACCCAGAACCATTAGATTGAAAGGTAGCAGGCCTATCCTCAACACCACAGCTTCAACAAACTTACTGCAATCAGCATACCACCATGCCCCAATTCATCTATATAAGGACATCTGTTCGATGCATCAAGACAAGAGCACTGAGCTGAGTCCCAGTTGGAGAAAAACTAAGTTGCTAAAGATGGCTCCAAAAGGAAAAAATATATAAAAAATTTCACCTTGGCAGAAATAGAGTTGATTGCAGAAAATCAACACTTTTCCGAAGCGTATCAGCAGGAGTCACCATGACAAAAAAAAGTCAGCGTCATCAACATTTGTGCGTGTGCATGGTCTGAGTAAGTTCTATTTCTGTTTGCAGTGTAAGAATAAATTAAAGTAAGAATATATTGATGAATCCCAGATTTGTGCTTCTAACGTTCATACACACGCTTTAAGCACATATTTGTGCGTATGCACTGTAAGTGAACGAGGCCCATTGTGAGGAAACTATTTCTTTTCCATCTTACATTTGAAGCACTTAATGGGATTTGAACCCACAACCATCAGACTTTGCTTTGATTAGGGATATTTTCTTGCCCTTCACCTTCCAAAAGCAGCATCCAGACAGGCTGGCTGCAGAAACACTGGAATCCACATACACACCCATTCAAAAAAGACGATCTTTGCAGCAGATATAAACATGTTTAAAGCCTGGTTCAAAAAACAGTTTAGGTCTGAGTAGCTAATTTTTCTATTGGCACACACTGAGGGGTGAATTTTTTTTAGAACTTCAGGAACAGATGGGTTATGCCACATCCATTTTCTATACAGTCTGTGATTTATATTATATTACACTGCACCATGAGCTAACATTTTTAAGAGTATTTGCACTAGACCTGAGACTTAAGTGGCATCATGTATAAGTGGATAATGCTATTACAGTCTGTAGGAATAGAGGACATCTGTCTTTGCACAACAAAAGCTTAATAATACAGAGCATCATTTTCCTCATTCTTACTAAGACAGATAACCAATCTGTAACCAGGTAATCCGTTGATGTATTTCTGTTTTTTATTCATTTTTTATATTTATGTTTTAGATGCTTGTACATTTTTAACTTGAAATAGAAAACACATAAGAGCTCATACAAAGATGTAGGTGTTCAGAGGTAGACACCCAAGAGGCGGAAGTGATGAAGATATCAGGACAGAATTGGCAAAAAAATATTAGAGCAGGAGAGAGATTCAATTAAAGCACCAAAGGCCACTATCTCGTCAGGTGTGTAAACTGTGAGCTAAAGCACACACACAATAATAATAATAATAATAATAATAATAAATTTTATTTAAAGGCGTCTTTCTCGGCACTCAAGGACACCACACAGATATAAATATATACATACACGAATTTACATTAAAGGAAACAAAATCAGAGTCAAAAATGAAAACAATATAAACTAACAAGGGGTAAGAAAAAATAGAAACAATAACAAAATGACAGTGCAATTGGAGTCAGACGGAGTAAGTGGTTTTGAACAGATATGTTTTGAGTTGTGATTTGAAATGGGGGAAAGAATCTGTGTTTCTGAGTTGAGGTGGCAATGAGTTCCAGAGACGGGGAGCAGAGCAGCTGAATGCTCGGCTCCCCATAGTGGTGAGACGGGCGGAGGGGACAGACAGGTGTATGGAGGAAGAGGATCTGAGGGAGCGGGAGGGAGTGGGAACATGGAGGACAGATATGGGGGGGCGAGGTTGTGGATGGTCTTGAATGTCAACAGAAGGACTTTGAATTGAATACGGAACTGAACAGGGAGCCAGTGGAGCTGTTGGAGGACAGGAGTGATGTGGTAGATGGAGGGGTTTGGGCAATGATACGGGCAGCTGAATTCTGGACCAGTTGGAGTTTATGGAGGGATTTGTGAGGGAGGCCGAAGAGGAGACAGTTGCAGTAGTCCAGACGGGAAGTGACAAGGCTGTGGACAAGGATGGCGGCAGTGTGGGGGGTGAGGGAGGGGCGAAGACGATTGATGTTACGAAGATGGAAGTAGGCAGTCCTGGTGATGTTATTGATGTGTGATTGAAAGGATAATGTGCTGTCAAGGATGACACCGAGACTCTTAACCTCTTAACAATTAACCAAGAAAACTTCTTGCTTTCACAAGCAAGACTTAACAACAGTCCTTAACGTCTTTGGTAATTAAGATATACCAGCAGATCACAAACTAGTGTGGCTAATATAATTAGTGACAAAAAATTAAACACGTAGTTAGCGGCAGAGTACGGTCATTTCTCCGTAGCCCCTAGCACTAAGAAGCTTTTTTTGCCCTCCAGGGGGGGGTGTTCCATAAGTGCGTGAAAGCTATGAATAGGAGCAGTGAGAATCTGTGCTCGATTGCTCTTCCTTACAGACGTAGATGACGTAATGGTTGTGCCATGCTGAACTGAAATTTAATTGTAAAACTGAATCCGAATTGTGTGAACTCAAATTGAATTTTTCATTTTCAATTTAAGGAAAATAGAGAGTTGAATTTTCATGTAGGTTAAATACAATTTCAAATCAAATAAATTCAGTTTCAAAACATTAATTTCAATTTCAAATTATGCTTTTCAAATTCAAAATAATTATTCAATTTCAGTTTCTAGTGGCACAAATCTCCACCCATAGGGATCCATCATTTATGATGCATTCCAGGAAGTCAGGAAATCTAAATGCTGATTGTCTTTAGTGATACAGGATCAAGCAGATTTATGTTTGTGTGTGTGTGTGTGTTCCTCCTGCTGTAGCTCTCCATACAGACTGTTTTTCATGCAGACACCAAAGCCTGCTGACACCTGATTGGTCAATATTATTCAGACCCTTGAGTACAGACTCTTAATTTCTATCTCAAACCTGTAAATAGAGATAAAAGCCCTGCAGGTCACGACACTGACCCTGCATCTGCTTGGCTGCAACACAGACTCTGACCCTTTAAGGATTAATCAGAGCATCAGATCACTAACAGATGGTCAGATGTTCAGATATCAACTGCAGCTAGGAGCTGCTCCATGTGGGAACTTGCAGCCCTTGACCTTCATCATCTGTTGAGGAGTTCTAGATTTCAGGATCCTGTTTCATAACAAGAGTCTCTGAGAGTGGACTGAGACCACCAACTGAAGAGAGCACAGAGAAGCAGGGCCAGCTTTAGGAATAGGTGACAAAAGCGATGGCATGTGAGACACATTTTTCTGGGGAGAGCCATTGAGCTAAATGTTTTGAATGGTATTCAAGATAAACTGACAGCCAGATAAACAACTGGCCAACTCCTCGCCTTCTGCTCGCCTCATTCAGCATCACTCTGACTCTCTCCTTTTCTTTACATTCCTGATAACAAGCCAAACATTGCACTCTTTCAATCATCCATCTACTTTGTTGTCTAACCAACTGACAGATCACTTATGGGAGCAGCCACTGAATCTCCATCCTGGTCTCTGTCTTTCTGAGCCCTCATCCCCAGCCTCTTGGAGCCCCCAACGTGCGGATGAGCTCAGAGCTGACACGCCCACGTTAGCTTTGGTCATCTTATCCTCCGCTTTTGTTGTTCTGATTCTGCTTTTTAGAAGTGAATCCAAAGTTCTAAACTAATGGACTTTGCTTTCTCATTTAAGTATTTTCCCGTACTGAGTCCACTGTGAATAAACATCAGAGAAAAAAGAGTCCACTGCTTTCAGGCTGTATGGTGGGGTTAGATTAGGTCGTGGTTTGCAGACCATTTGGAGCTTTGCCACAAACGAAAGGAGGCTTTCCCTGAAGCTATTAACGTATTAACGAGTACCGGATCAAAGGACGTGTGCACAGCTCTGATGATATGTAAGGGATAATGCATAGTTAGCCGCTGGTTATCTTAAATAGAAACCATAAGAAGGTGTGACAAGAGGCTGACTCTCATGTTGGGTGAAGCCGTCTGCTCTGACAGTGTTTGTCTTTCTTTCAACACTGTGTGTGATTGGATGCATTCACAGTATCAATAAATGAGAGGAAAGCAACATGCTGGGTGCAGAGAAGAGGATGAAGCAGCTTCCTCACTGCACAAAGGTCACACTGGTCGCATGGGGTATAGCTATGACTCAGTGGGGGACTGGCTCATCTCTCAATTGTAAAGTTGGCAGTTCAATCCCAGTTCTTGCTGCCCCATGCTGAAGTGTTCTTGGGCAAGACACTGAACCCAGTACTGATGATTTTCACACAAGGTGAATCATTAAAATAATAAAAAAATATACAATAATAATAATAATAATAATAATAATTATAATAATAATATAACAAATTAGTATTATTATTATCATTATATGTTTTTGTCTTTTGTTTCTTTCTTAATAAGACGGGGATAG
Source organism: Notolabrus celidotus (assembly GCF_009762535.1). Classification (NCBI taxonomy): domain Eukaryota; kingdom Metazoa; phylum Chordata; class Actinopteri; order Labriformes; family Labridae; genus Notolabrus; species Notolabrus celidotus. The sequence goes on from NC_048277.1 coordinate 10,306,805, forward strand.
TGAACTGGAAGATTAATATCTCTACTCTCTCTGTTTTCTCCTTCCTTCTTCTATACTTGATTTCTGTAAAGTCTTCGGTGGGGATAAAATAAGCTCCTGCACAGGTGTGTCTCTCCTCCATCAGAGCTTATGAGATAAAAAGCAGAGCACTCACAGTAACTGTGAAACCTCTGTCTCTGTATGGGAATAATTATTAGAGTGGAGGAAAGCTTACCCAGCAGATAGGTCTGGAGGTCCTTGACTGGTAGGTTCCTGCTTTTCCACCTCTTTGGCACCCTCTGGTGGACCATCATCTTCACTACAGGATTTTTAGCCTCTGGTCCATTAACATGGCAGTAGGCTGAACCTCGAGAAGAAGCTGATCCATTAAATGTATGTAAGAATTTTTTTTAAATATCAGAATCAGATCAGAATTATTTTCACTGAACAGATATATACCTAAAAAAATTAAACATGAAATTTTAACCTGATGTACAAGATGACATAAGACAATAATATAAGCTACAGTTTAAATGATAAAATATGATTAAAGGCAAACTTACATTCTCACCAACAATAACTCACCTTCAAACACGGGTATTTAATGACTAATCTGTCAGATGTCAATCATTTTACAGCACAAACTTTCAGATCAAAGGTGCTTACAAATCATATATATTATGGGACAAAAAGTTGAGAATAGCCTTGTCTGTCTCAGGAAACTTTCATTCAGATTTGAGATCAAACTTTTATTTCACTTCATCTGCAATGCGTCTTTCACTGTTAACTTTGCGTTGTCTTTGATGAAGGTGTTCTTTGAGTGAGCGGTATCAGCAAATGTATTGTTTATATTCACTACTTAGGCTATACAATATGATTTACAAAAAATAATCTCTTTTGTGTTTCAAGTCAAGATGCACTACACCCATTACAGATAAACTAAATCAACTTTTTACTTGGAGTTCAGTGCCCAATCAGTAAATAATTTAATTTGCACCTGTGTGATTTCTGAGTGGCTCTGCAGTGTCATGCCCTTATATGGACATCTAATGGGAGTACACAAGCTAATTGGGAACATCAAGCACAAGCTTCAAACTAACGAGGACATGGCTTTCATCAATTTAAGAACACAGGTGTGAACAATTCGACTACTTAAGAATCATTCATGAATCCAAGGTAAACTTCTATTAGAAACTTTCTTAAGAACAAAATTAAGAAAAACCTGAAGAAGATGTTGGTGAATGAGGCCCAATGAAACTCACATAAGTTATAGGTGTGAACTCTGAGGAGCAATCAGACAGGTTTACATTAGAGCATACAGGTGTTCTCTTGTTTTTGTGGAATTTAGACTATGACGAAGGCTTATCTCATTGTGTCCTGTAACGTTATACCTGCCTGTCTTTTGTTATACACCTTTTATCTCTGTCACAAGCTCTGGCTTGATTCCACTGGTGTTTAATGTGTTTTTAGAATAAAGAAATTTACCTCTTCTAAGTTACATGAAGTTAAAATTTCTCAGGATTCAGTTATCAGTTATCAATTTTAATTCAGAGGTTACTTCTTCACACTGAACCAAACTGAGCTGTATAAATATAAATATGAAATAAATATAAATAGATACATGAACATAAAAGTACATATAAATGTAAATATAAACATATTAAAAATAAACATATCAACACAAATCTAAACAAATAAAGCATAAATATAAAATATAACCATAAATAAATACATAAAAATAACTGAATAAAAAAGTAAAAATGTATAATAATGTAAATATACAAATACAATTATAAATAAAAGATATGCAAGTATAAACAAGTAAAAAAAAACATCAGGAAATATAAGAATGTAAATATTTATTTTGTTTCAGTATTGATATAAATCTAGTTTTTTTTTGTCAGTGCATAGTAGAGGTTTTTGCTCACACAGAGCTTCATTCTATGGTTAACACTGAGCATGTTTATTTGTTTCTATGATTACCACAGCTCATCTAGGCATCTATTGATGTACATTTGTGTATGTTTAGATTAGTCATCAAGTAGTGAAATAATATAACATAATAATACATTTAATTGATTTAAACTAAATCACAGGTATAAAGTTTGTAACTTCTTTAAACAGGCCTTAGCTCTTTACCTGTGATTTCAGGTGTTAGGATGGTATACAGGCATAAAGCAGAAAATTAAAACAGCATTAATGAACATTAACGTGACTTTTAAATTTGTATTTCTTAAAAAATGTGGAGGGCCAGTTCGTTGTGATATAACATTAAGTATGTTCTAGGCCTGCTGTGTTTGTAAAGAATCTTCAGATAGCATTTGTTATGAAATGGCGCTTTATAAATAAAGATTGATTGATTGGTCTTTTGTAGCTCAGTCGTCTGACTGGGCACAGAGGTGATTCTTCTGTGTGGCCGTGTCCTTGGTCAGCCGCCGTCAGCTGAGGTATTTAGGAACATTGCTGTGAAGTCCAGATCACAGGGGAGAGCTTTTTAACCGATGCACTCCCTTCTAAACAATTTTACCCAAGAGATCAACTTTTGTGTACCATCAACATTTAATAAGAAAATGTTTTGTCTTTGTAATGCCTTTAAATAATGTTTTTTTACTGAAAAAAAACTTTCTTCTTATTGTTGCATTTTTAAAGGTACAAAAATGGAAATATGTTTATGATACAAGTTAAGTTTGCAGTTCCGAAAGATTTTTTAAAAGAAAAATCTCTTTTTATCATGAGGTCTTTACAGAGATCACCTCCAGTCGCTGATAGTTGCTACTGTCTGTACATACTACTGTTTATTTGCCCTGTTCCTATTCATATGTTTTAATCGTAACACAACTTTAGCAGCTTATTTCCTGTATTTAAGATTTACAGCTTAATTGTGTGGGGCCCATGCAGCCATGGTATCCACACTGTCTGCTTTGCTTTCAGAGAAGTTGTAGGGCAGCTATTGTGGATGTCCAGTCTTGACTTTTTAAGGAGGCTAATCCAGGAAACCCTTAACTTTTGTCCATGATCTCACAGCATTGTAACTTTACCACTGAACAAAGGATGTCAGCTTTCACTCTGCTATGTAGCTTAAATAATTAAAAACTTGTTAAACCCCAGTTTACTTGATTTAGTGTTGAAAAGCTGACTGACAATGCCCTCTGTCTCCCTTGTCATAGTGTAAATAATCTTCGATGAATGTTAATTTACAGGCTGAGAGGAAGGTGCACATCCTCCTCTTGCTCATGACTCATGTTACTGTGTATGTTTGCCCTTTTAAAGGTTTGTTTACTCAGCATTACCTTTTTAATATGACCTAAACTTTTTTTCTGTTCATATTAAAACATAGTTTAATGTTTGATTTATTTCTTCAATTAAGTGATTGTTCTGATGACCTCTCATGTTAAGGGTACATTTTAAACTCTGTGGCTGTGTTAGCTCATTATTGAGCTCAAGGTGAGGGAGATTAAGTCCACCTGAGTCAATGTGGCACTGATTGCAGAACTCCTCACTGACCAACCCAGAAATCAGGCAGCTGGGTATAAAAGGTGGGGGGAAACAACAAACTGGTTGATCTGTTTTGTCACCATAAAGGCTTTGAGGAGAGCCAGTTGTCCCTGTTTATTTTTAAGTTTTTTCCAACAAGATAGCATTTTTCTGTCTTATGTGGCAGACTTGAATACAGTCTTTCAGCTGAGAAATCCAAATCCTGGAGGTTAATTTTCGACTCACACTGCCTGCATTCCACAATACAACACCATCCATGATTGCTCTGTGACATAACCAAACCAAACTTTGTGAGCATGTGCACCTAGCAGAATCAGCAGCATCTCTCATTTGACTCTGAAGCACCTCAAAGACCTGAAGGCTTATGTATGCCTGTTGTCCATCAATGCTAGTTCTGCTGTTAATATGGTGCAGCCTCATCTGTTGATCATGAAACGGTCCCAGATGACTGTCAATCATTTTATTATCAAGTGGTTCAGTTATTCTTTTATCCAACAGAATCCCAAACATAAGGGTTAGTTTCTGTGTGTTAGTTTAAGTGTTAATGTTGTGGTCTCCAAAGCAACAATGACCAAAGGCTCAAAAAGTGGAAACCACAACATACAAAAAGAGATGCCACGCAAAACTGACATTAAACGCAAAGCTTTATTTTGAGAAAGAAACATTCCCAACTTGAAGAAACAAGAAAACTAAAAACAAGGGAAACAAAAGGGACTGGAGACCCCGGCCAAAATGACCAAAAGACGGAAAGGTGCTGGGCTAGCTGCTCAATGGACCGTCGCTCCCCGCACCTAACCCAAAACTAACTGGGAATAAAAAAAAATTAGAGCCAGAGGAGCAATACATAACAATTAGCTATAGTTCGTTGTAAAATTAGAAACTCAAAACATCATTCAATTTGTCTATCCTGTCGGGGTGCAATGGATCAAAAACTCCCGGTTCTGATCGTATCACGGTTTTGAGTCACGGATCGGATAATTTTTCGGATCAGCAAAAAAAAAAGAAAGAAAGAAAGAAGACAAGACAAATATAACTTTGTCCTCCATTTATTTTGTTTAACATTTGTAAACTTTTGCCCATTAAATAAAAACAACGTTCAACTCAAAATTTACTGCATGTGCAAAGCATCCTATCTGTTAGCCCAGTCCTGCCTCATTCACTGCATTTCATGGCATGGCAAGTGAAGGAGCAGAAGAACTTCAAAAGTTGGAACAGATAGTAAGATAAGGTCCTGGGATTGAAGAGTATAAATCCCCGTTAGTGGTGGGCGATATGGCCAAATAAATATATATATATATTTTTTTTAAATTTCTGTTAACAATAATCTGACGATATCCTACAAAAAATGCTTTAAAACTCTACTTGCCCACGGGACATCTATGAATAGACACGGCATTTCAGAACAACAGCTCTTGTTTATTTTTAAAGCGCTTCATACATCTTCTGCAAAACAATGCCTAACAATATTCTATAGCAATATAGGGATATACATTTAAAGCATTTTCTGTGACTAATTTTTGAAAATGTTAACGATCAATTATCGATTAATCAATTAAAAAAATATTATTATTCTTATGTCAAAAACAATGCCAAATGCCTTTGGAAAATGTTGGAAACCTGACCCACTGGTGGCCATCCTTGGAGCTACAAGCTCCTTATCTTTTGCTGATAAGTATGAGAAGAAAACTGTTTTGTTTGGAATGGTGGTTGCAAAAAAGCTAATACTAAGAGTGTGGAAGATGGACTGTGTGCCCACCTTTGATCTGTGGCTTGGAGAAATGGCGAACACTCTAAACCTTGAGAGACTGAGATTCCACAAAGAAGACAGAGGAAGTGTGTTCAATAAGATTTGGGACCCTTTGCTGAACTTTCTTTGTGGCACAGATTAATATTCTGCATCATAACTGCACCATCCTGCTGCAAATGTGTCTTTGTTTTTTCAAGTTTTTCTTTTTTTTTCCTAATAAGAACTGCTTAGGATAAGGTTTTTATGTGATCAAGGCTGCTATTGCAACAGACGTACTCTTTCTTTTTTTTTTTTTTTTTTTCCTTTTTGGAGGGGGGGGGGGGTTAGCTTTTATTTTTATTTTTGCTTTGTATGTGTGTTGTGAAGTCTGTATTTACTATGTTTATAAAAGCAATAAATATATAAAAGAAAACAAAAAAAACAATGCCAAGTATGTTCTTCTGCTTGATGAAGGTGACAAGGTATGACGGGAGCAGATTTAAGAGACTTATAAATAAGGATACGTGAGTGTTTTAGTCTACGTGCTGACAAGGAATACCAACCAACACTTTCATTAAGCAATGAGGAGAGAGTGCCTTATGGTTTTCCTTCCTGCAAGGGTGGATTTAGGAATAGCCCATGCCCTGGCCAGAAAACATAGCTGAGGTCCTCTATCTGCCTTTACCATTTCCCTGTACTGATCAATTGCTACTTTTTCTTTTCTCATTCAAGTTGTTGTACCTCTTCATTACAGGTTTCCATGTTTTTCCACACTTGCACTCTCTCTCAATCCGGCTACTTTTTTCCTGTTCTCTTCTCTTCATAGAGAGTCTCTGTGGAGTGATTACTTATTCCTCCACAAAGATTACACTTTCTGCCATTAGTATGACCAATTTCTCTAATAATGATTTGCTGACAAGCTTCCACAAAGTGCCCATGTTTACCACACTTGCGGCAGAGCTTGGGCTGGCCTTTGTATTGTATGTGGCCCTGGTTATTTCCCAGAACTATCACAGATTGCAGATGTTTCAGGCCTTAGAAGCCTTGGGAGTCATGCCATTGTTGGATGAGGACACTCCAAGCACAGGCCCAAATGCCATCTTCATTGCTCACCTTCAAAGCCTGGCCTTTAACCATGTAGTCTCTTTCAAGCAAAATACAAATGTCCTCTGCATTCACAGTTTCATTGAACATTCTAACAATAACCATCTGAAAGGCATTGTCAGTCAGTTTCTCCACGTTGAATGCAAGAATCTGGGGTTTAACATTTTCAAATTGTGTGCAAAAGTCTTGAAGTAAGACTGAGGAGCGGAAACTGATGTTGTTAATAGGGAGGGTAACGATGCAGTTTCTATCATCTGGTGTAAATTTCAACGTTTTTTGTATCAGATTTCTAGAGAATTCCAGTCTGGACATGAGGTACGGCTTACCGTCTTTTCACAAAATGTGAAGTGGACACTGTGGTGCCTGTTCCCAGCCACATTAAAAAGTCTTCTGCATTCACAGTTTCATGAGGCATTGTCAGTCAGTTTCTCCACGTTAAATACAGTAAACTGGGGTTTAACATTTTTAAAGCATGTCTAAAATTCTCCAAGCAGAGAAGCTGAGCAAAAGCTGACAACAAATACTTCATTCTGCGGCAAAGTAACAATGCAATTGAGATTTGCCTCAGACTCATTTATGCCACAACCTGGTTAAGGGCTGATCAAGGACATTGACATGCCCCGGAGTGCATTACGGACCTGACTGGGAGGATCTCATGAGCCACCATCCATGGTCCCGGAGTCTGTTTGGAGGAACAGGATGGTTTACAATGCTCCAAACTGTAGAGGGCTCGCCGAGTGCAAGTCCACGCACTGGACTCACTGAGTCAAATTTGCACCTCTTCCTGTTCAAGTTTAAAATAACTTAAACACTTTAGGATAAAAGCATAGGCAGGAGGAAGGTTAAAAGACACTGGAACTTTAAGATCAATGAGTGAAATCTTCATTTTTCTTAGGTATGACCCCATCCAGAACCGTGTCATTGCTGTAGTCTTTGGGTTTCTGGATGGGGCTGTGGCGGCTCGGATTTGCTGTTGCTGCATATCTGCTTCCTAAAAACAGATTAAAATCAGGGACCCCTTTTCCACCTTTTTCTTATTGTTTCTTCATCACGTCTCTTTTCAGCCGCTCCCACTTGGATCCCCACAGAAAATAAAAGATTGCTCAATGCAGATCTAAAAGCACGTGTCTTGAGGGGGTAAAAACAGAACTGATCAATAAAAGAAAAGGTAAAATCACTGCTTTAATGATTAAAACCTTTCCTTCCATGGTCAGTCTGCGCTGCGTCCAGTACCCCAGTCGTTGTCTGACTTTCCCTACTTTGTCTTGCCAATTGGTTTTCCCTCCCCCCTCCCTATCAAATTTGACCCACAGTATTTTCTGGTCAGTCTGGTTCACAGTCAGGGGGAGTCCAGTCTTCTCAGTTGTTGTCCATGGTCCATAGCATTGGGCTTGGGTCTTTAATCTGTTTAATTTGGACACAGAGGCCTGTCCAAACCAGTCAGTCCAGCGTCCTGTTGACAGATAAAAAGTCAGTGCATAAAATGTTGATGTCGTCCATGTATAAAAAGCACTTGCTTGTCAGTCCACCACTCCCTTGTATTCCCACCCCGTTGATTTGTGGGTCCCTTGTCAAGATCTGTGCCAACGGTTCAATGCAGATACAGAGAAGGGCAGATAACGGACAACCCTGACGGACACCGCAGTTAATATTCACTGTTTTTGTAAGATGCCCATTAACAACAAATTTTGCTGATAATGTCCCGGTACAGCAATCCCACCCAAGCTACAAACCTCTCAGGGAAACCCACGTGTAGCCCACTCTTGGATGCACGTCTCTCTAGGTTCGTAAGGAGCTGTGTTATGAATATAATAACCATTGACACACACACAAGTTTGTAACAATAGTTCAGTTTACTGACTTAACCAAATAATTAACATTCCTATTTACATTTGCATGAAAATAATAAACTGGGCCCTCTAAATAAAAGAGAAATTAAAATTGCCCTTGTAGGGTTGCTCCACAGGAATTCCGAGTCAGGATTAACTGTTTATGCATTCTAGTCAGACAAAGGTGTACTCTGCTTAAGTCAGTCAAGGTTGGCGATAAGTCAAAATCGTTGGAGTGCATTCTTGAAGTTATGTGTACCAATAAAAATGACTGGCACAATCCTAGTACAAATAAGGTTCATCCAGATGTTTCACTGGATATCTTGAATTAAGTTTTTAAACTGGCAAAAATGAAAGATTTGACTTAGTTATCACAACTAAAGCATTTTATATAATAAATACAATAAATAGAATGATACACCGTCTTAATATTTACCTCTTTTTAGAACTATTTTTAACCCAATTTTACTAGCTGGGTTACACACGGTTTGCAGCACCTGGAACAAATGCTTTTTCAAAGTCTAAATTGAGGACGACAAACCGAATATTTCTGCCTCTCGCAAAACAGATGGTGTCTTGGATCAGAATGAGGCTGTCAGTGATCTTCCTCCCCGGTATGGCACAGGCTTGATCCGGGTGAATCAGCCCTTCTAAAAGCAATGACATACGAGATGATAAAAGCTTACTAAAAAGTTTGCAGTCAAAATTTAAAAGGGTGATAGGACTCCAGTTATTTAGGTCTGTCTTGTCTTTGTCTTTAAAAAGCAGAGTCACTATCCCTATTCTAAAACTGTCAGGAAGTCGGTCAAATTTTTCAAATTCCATAAAAACAACAAGTAGGTCAGGTGCTAAAATATCCCATAAAATCCAATAAAATTCAAAAGGGAAGAAAGCTTCTGGTTGGGCGGCCATGAGGGTAACAGCCTAACTTCAGAGCTCCCTGACCCTACGTCTAAAACGCTGACTTCTTGAACTTTAAATTGATTGAAAATCGCAAAATATGAATAAGGTGTTGATAATATGAAAGGGGGAAGACGAAAAAACGCTGTGCAATGCTAAAGAACAGCTCTCTCTGGCAAGCAAAAATTCTGCAGACGAAGAAGGTGACAGTGATCACAATGAGCAGGAGGAGCTAACACCGCAACAAGCTAACGAAATGGCTAACCTGCAGACCATACTCCAGGAGCTGAGGGACTTTCGTTGTGAGAACGGAGTCACTCTCCAAGATATTAAAGAAGAAATTAAGACAACTCATCAGTGAATTGACGAAGCCGAATTCCGAATCACAGAAACAGATGACAAAATGCGAGTGGTTGAAGAAGCCGTTTTGGAGATTACTAGAAGTACAAGAGAACCTGGAGGCTAGACTCTCGAACCAAGAGGGTCGTGCCAGACGGGAAAACATCAGATTATACGGCATATCAGAAGAATCGGAGGATAACTCCGCTTCGATGATCACATTCATAGAAGGTTTGCTAAGAGAGAAGCTGGAAATCCCTGCCACTGCAGAGCTTGTGATCGAAAGAGCGCACTGGGACCAAAACCCCCACCAGAGTCCCCCCCAAGATCGATAGTGGTCAAGTTTGCAAGTTTCAAAACTAAAGAGGAAACTTTAAAGAAGGCCTGGCAGAAAAAACGGTTTTTGCATCAGGAGAAAAGAGTGATACTCGATCACGACTATGCCCCAGATGTCCTAAAGAAGCGGCGAAAATACGCGGAGGCAAAAGAGGATCCTGAGAGAGAGAAAACTTTGATTTCACACCCCGTTCCCGGCCCGGATGAGAGTATTCTGAGGACGAGACACGTGTGTACAACTCCGCAGCTGAGGCCACCAGGGATATGGCGAGGCGCGGACTCCCGTTGACTGTGTTCAAAGCACCAGCAAATTGGTCCGACAGGATTTGATCTTCCCAGTGGCACTCATCTGGTACATCAAGGGGAGATAAACCAGCAGAAACTCCGCAAATCGTATATAAAAAGAAACTGGAGGCTTTTTGAAAAGATTGACTTTTACACGGACCACGCACGGCATGTGAGGAATTTCACTACACTAAGGTAAAACCCTTTTGACATTTGTTTCGTCGGCCTGTATACGGGCTTGTCCTTTTCCTACCGTGATGTAGTGGAATAAACAACAATGCAAAAACTTATGGGTGCTTCCCCTGGCCCCTTTTAAGACACTGTTAATTTAAGGGTCTCTTACTTGGGCTAATACTTGATACTTGAAGTTTCATTGTTCTTATTCGAATAATCAAGCGTTCTATTTTTCTGTGTTCTGTTGTGTTTTTGGTTTGTGTCTGTACGAGTAGCAAAGGGGGAAAGGTTTGTTCTGTGTTGTCACTGCTCTCCAGAAATACATGGCCGAACAAACACCTGTCAGAGTAGTTACTTATAATGTAAAAGGTGTCCTCATCCTTTAAAAAGGTGCTAAATTTTAAACAAAATGAGAAAAGAAAAAGCAGAAATAGTTTTCTTACAAGAAACCCACTTAACAGATCTAGACCACACTAGACATAGCAGACAGGGCTTCAACCTGGTGTCATCATCATCCTATAAGTCAGGATGCAGAAGAGGTGTTGCAACACTAATATCTGCAAAAATACCCTTTGAAAAACTTTCTGACATCAAAGACAAAGAAGGAAGATTTAATATGGTTATAGGAAGACTAGATGGAGTAGAGCTCACTCTACTAAATGTATACGCCCCTCCAGGAGCCAAATGGGCATTTTATAAACACGTATTTGATTTAATGATTGCAAAAGCACAAGGTTTAATAATTTGTGGTGGTGATTTCAACCTTCGACTGAACCGAATGAGAGATGCCTCAGGAGTTAACCAAAATCCAGACCATTCATTAAGTAGGAAACTGAGAGGGTTGTTGAAAGAGATGGGAATTTGTGATGTTTGGAGGGAGTTAAATCCTACATCAAGGGATTACACTTTCTTTTCTTCTCCCCACTCATCCTACTCTAGGATTGATTTTTTTTTTTTTACATTTAATGAAGATATCGATAAAATAAGTAAATGTAAAATTGGATTGATGGAACTATCTGACCATTGCGCTGTGTATATGGACGTTGACATAAGGAACAAAACAGGCGTTTTTTTGTGGAGATTGAATGCAAGCATACTCAAAGGTCAACTAAATCAACTAAACAGGAACTGCTAAGAGTTATAGAGACATACCTAAAAGAAAACAATAATGGGGAGGTTTCCCCAATTACACTAAGGGATGCCTGTAAAGCAGTCATGAGAGGTAAAATTATAACAAAGTCATCCCTCCTGAACAAACTCCGACAAAAAAAACTGACTGACCTGGAAAAGGAACTAATGAGCCTGGAAAGAAAAAATAAAGATAAAACCGAACCTGATACTACTCAAAAAAATTTAAGAAGTTAAAAACCAAATAAATTAAATACACTCATTAGCAATTCAGAAGAAATTGGTATTTTTTGAAACAAAGATACTATGAAATTGGTAGTGAGTCAACCAAATGCTTGGCCTACAAACTGAAGAAACAGCAATCAGACAGAGTTATATTAAAAATTAAAGATCCAGTAACGAAACAAGTAAAACACAAAACTCAGGAAATCCAAACTTGTTTTGAGTTATACTATAACAATCTCTACTCCAAAAAATGCAGTGAAGGAGACAGGAGTACAGACAACCTTCTGAACTCATTAAAACTTCCTACAATTACAGACGATCAGAATGCAGCCCTGCTAGCAAAAGTAACAGCAGAAGAGCTTGAACATGCTATATCAAAACTCAAAACATGTAAATCGCCAGGTTCTGATGGATTCAGTGCTGAGTGGTACAAAACTTTTAAAGAGCCTTTCCTACCACTATTATTAATTACCTTTAACTAGGTGCTTGAAAGGGGGGAAATTCCTCCATCCTGGCGAGATGCTGTTATTGCGGTTTTACCAAAAGAAGGAAAGGATAGATTGGAATGTTCTAACTTAAGGCCAATTAGCATCCGAAATCAGGATTACAAACTCTTTGCCTCTATTCTTGCCAAGAGACTAGAAACAATTCTCCCAGACATCATTAACATCATTAGACTGGATTTATTAGACAGAAACAAACCCGGGACAGTATCAGATGCACACTACATGTAATTAACTATATCAAGCGTAGCAATATAGAAGCAGTAATACTAGGGTTAGACGCCGAAAAGGCCTTTGACTCCGTAGACTGGTCTTTCTTGTATAGAGTGTTGTTCGGATTTAACTTCCATGAAGAGTTTATTAAGACAATTAAAGCATTATACGACAGACCAACGGCAAAGATAAGAATTAATGGTTCCTTATCAAACCCCTTTGCATTAGAACGAGGCTGCTGGCAAGGTTGCCCTTTGTCTCCGCTTTTATTTGCAGTCTTCATCAAGCCATTAAGCCAATGGATCAGACTAAATAAGAAAATTCACGGAATCAAGATGTGCCAGGGAGAACAAAAAATTGCTTTGTTCGCGGATGCTATTTTAATCTACTTAGGGCACCCTAATACCTCCTTCCCAGAATTGATCTCAACCCTCACGGATTATGGGTCCTTATCTAGTTACAAACTAAATACTCACAAACCTCAAGAATTGACTTTTAACTACACTTCTCAAAAAAATAAATGGAACACTTAAAAATTACAATGTAACTCCAAATCAATCACACTTCTGGGATATCAACCTGTCCAGTTAGGAAGCAACACTTATTGTAAATCAATTTCACCTGCTGTTGTGCAAATGGAACAGACAACAGTTGGAAATGAGAGGCAATTAGCAAGACAACCCCTATAATGGAATGGTTCTGCAGGTGGAGGCCACAGACTATTTCCCTGTCCTCATCCTTTCTGCCTGATTTTTGGTCACTTTTGCATTTTACCAGTGCCCTCACCACTAGAGGTAGCATGTGGCAGTGTCTGCAACCCACAGAAGTTGCTCAGGTAGTGTAGCTAATCCAGGGTGGCACATCAATGCACGCTGTGGCAAAAAGGTTTGCTGTGTCTCCCAGCACAGTGTCAAGAACATGGAGGAGATACTAGGAGACAGACCAGTACACCAGGAGACATGGAAGGGGCCGTAGGACAACAACCCAGCAGCAAGACCGCTATCTGCTCGTTTGTGCAAGGAGGAACAGGAGGAGCACTGCCAGAGCCCCACAGAATGACCTCCAGCAGGCCACTAATGTGCATGTTTCTGCTCAAACTGTGAGAAACAGACTCCATGAGGGTGGTATAAGGGACCAGATGTCCACAAGTGGGGCCTGTACTAACAGCTCAACACCGTGCATGCTGATTGGCATTTGCCAGAGAACACCAGGATTGGCAGATTCGCCATTGACGCCCCATACTCTTCACAGATGAGAGCAGGTTCACACTGAGCACATGTGACAGACGTGACAGAGTCTGGAGAAGCCGTGGAGAACGTTCTACTGCCTGCAACATCCTCCAGCATGATCGGTTTGGCAATGGGTAAGTGGTGGTTTGGGGAGGCATATCCTAGGATGGCCGCACAGACCTCCATGTGCTAGCCAGAGGTACCCTGACTGCCATTAAGTACCAGGATGAGATCCTCAGACCCATTGTAAGACCATATGCTGGTGCAGTGGGTCCTGGGTTCCTTCTGAAGCATGACAATGCCCAACCTCATGTGGCTGGAGTGTGTCAGCAGTTCCTCCGTGATGAAGGCATTGATGTTATGGACTGGCCTGCCCGTTCCCCAGGCTTGAATCCAATAGAGCACCTCTGGGACATCATCTCGTTCCATCCACCAACGCTACGTTGCACCACAGACTGTCCAGGAGGTGATTGATGCCCTGATCCAGGTCTGGGAAGAGATCCCTCAGGAGAACATCCGTCGTCTCATCAGGAGCATGCCCAGACGTTGTAGGGAGTGTATACAGGGACGTGGAGGCCACACACACTACTGAGCCTCATTTTGAAATGTCTTGAGGAATTTCCACAGAAATTGGATCAGCCTGTGATCTGATTTTCCACTTTGATTTTGAGTATGATTCTGAATCCAGACCTCCATGGGTTAATGATTTTGATTTCCATTGATCATTTTTATGTTAACACATTCCACTTTGTAATGAATAAAGATTTTCAACTGGAATATTTCATTAATCATGATCTAGGATGGGTTGTTTAAGTGTTCCCTCTATTTTGTTTTGAGCAGTGTATATCCCTAATCAACATATTAAAGAGACATTCAAAATAAATTGGGACTCTAAAGCGATGAGATACTTGGGTGTGAACATCCCAAAAAACTTGAAAATCTTGTCCCTTTAAACTATGACCCCTTATTATCTAAAATTAAATCAGACCTGTTGAGGTGGGGTCTTTTGCCCTTTCTGAGTACAGCACAAAGAGTAGAGGCAATTAAAAGTAATACTTTTCCTAGACTTCTTTATTTGTTTCAAACCATTCCAGCTGAACCTCCAAGTGGGCAATTCCTAGAACTTGACAAAATGATTTCAAGGTTTATTTGGCAGGGCAAGAAGCCTCGGGTAAGGTTCAAGACCCTCCAGTTACCTAAGGAGAAAGGTGGTCTTTCCCTCCCAAATATCAGAAACTATTTTAAAGCTGCACAACTTAAAACCCTGGTTGAGATATGTTATCCATCCTACATAGCGCGGTGGAAAGAAATAGAATGCCTGTTATCAAGCGATATTTCCCTGTAAGCTGTTATTGGAGACAGTGCTTTAATTAAATACATAAAAGATAAATAATATTATTAAGAAATTATTAAGAAAGGACGGCCTAGTCAACATGAATTCTACCATTTTGAAGGTTTTCTTAAAGGCTTATGATTCAGATCCAGGTTCTAAAATCATATCTAAGTTGTACAATGGACTAAATGAGCTAGAAGGGGACGACACAACGTACGTAAAAGAAAAATGGGAAAAGGAAGGAAACCTTACATTACACTCTGAAATATGGGAAAAACTCCACAAACAACAATGGGAAAGTACATCTGCCCTCTCCTGGAGAGAGTTCGGATGGAAAAATTTGATACGTTTTTTTAAAACACCTGCACAAAATAAACTTGTAAATAAAAATACGTCCTGTTGGAGGTCTTGCAGGGGAAAAAAGGCAACCCATTACCATGTATTCTGGCAATGCCCTTTGCTCCAGAATTACTGGACAAAAGTAAGAAATGTTATGGAAAAGGTGCTCAAAGTGCCAATTCCTTTCAATTTTACAACGCTCTATCCAGGTCTACAGCCAGAGAGCATTGAGGGCTTTCCCAAAAAAATACATGTTCAAAATTCTACTGATTTCAAGCAAGAAAGCGTTCACTAGAAAATGGATGTCAATAGTTTCCCCCACAGTTGAGAACTGGATCGATGTAATCCATGATATTTTCGTGATGGAGAAACTCGCGTTTACTTTAAGACTCGAACAACAGAAGTTTAAAGGTTGTTCGACACCTTGGACTGTTAACATGTATCTCTACTGTGTTCGTTACGGTAAAATGTGTTTTGAGGTTGACCCTTGAACTGGGTGGCGCATGCGCTGTGTGTTGTTCTAGCGCGGGGAGACAGCCGCGGTGTTACGGTGTGTTTTACCTGAGCGGTATTAAATGGTTCTGTAACAAGAAATAAACGTCGTGTTTATTGGAGTTAACAGGACCACTTATGCATCTTCACTAAACCCTACAACAACCAATCTCAAAATATGGACCTAAGACACCTCTCCCCCTTGAGTGTTTGCTACTTTTCCATTTGTGTTTTATTTTCTTGAACTACTAAATTGTACATAGTTAATTGTTGTCAAACAAGATTTCATGATTCAGCAACACATGAAAGTAGCTAGACCAGGATCCAGTCCTCCTCCATGTTTCTCTTTCTGTTATATATATCACTATGGGTGGTTATAACAGGGTTATTAACAAGTTGTTAATTTGAGTTTGTACTGCGACACAAATGACAAGGCTGATTTTAATTCATCTGTTCACTGATCACTTTTTCTGATCAAGTTTTTTCAAGATTCTTTATTTCTTTTACTTTCTCAATATGTGATGATTTAAATCTGTTTACTTTAAGCTTATTTACTTTCCTTCACTGATTTATCGTCACCATGAATGGGTACGTGGCTTTGTACGTGTACAGATATTTGTTTCTAAATGTTTTCTTGTAAGCGAGGGTATATAAATGTACATATGTTTACGACAACGACCCTATTTGTTTACCAATCCTAGCAAACTACCTTTATTCACAATGGCGTTGCTAAGCTTTGAATTTTCATTTACAAAATATTTATTTCTCTCGCCACTATTATCACCTCATTTTATAAGAATGTTTAGACAAATGTCTTATACCTGTTTTATGTACCTCTTTACTTTCTGAAAAAATGCTTTGTTACTTTGACTGGCTGCAAAACATGTTTCAAATTGTACTGAATAAAAACTTAAATAAAAAATAAAATAAAACTCCAAGGGAGACCATCGTGCCCTGGAGACTTTCCTCTTTTAAAACTTTTAATACAATTATTTAGTTCTAAAAGGGTAAAATCTTGGGATAAAAGCATACTGTCATCTACTCTTTGTTCAAAACATTTTAAAACTTCTGTTACTATTTCAGTCTTGATAGGTTTTCTTTGTACAGTTCCTCATAAAAATGTTCTATTGTATATTTTAATTATGTTGTAGTTTCAGCAGTGCATCCATTGTCTCTTTTGAGTTTAGTTATTGTTCTCTCTTTGTGAATAATTATTTTTAATAACTATCTTGTGCACTTCTCACCTTCTTCCATTTCCTTTTCCTTGCTCCTTAAAATTACACCTTTACTCTTGATTTCTGCTAAAAACGACATCTGCGTCTTTACTTCATGAATTTCTTCATTAAAATCCATTCCTTGTTGATTTAAAATAAAATATCTCTGGAGTCTTTTCTGCAGTCCCAACATGCATCTATTTTCTCTATCTTTTTTCTTTTCCCTACTTGTCTAAAAAAAGTCTGAGTCCTTCCCTTCACCATTTCAAAGTTTGACTTTAGAAGTCTTGGAGGGTCTGCCACTCTTTGTACTGCTACTACACTCCCTGTACCGACTCACTAGCTCCCTAGCTTCTAAAAGGGAGCAGTTGAGTTTCCACAGACCCTTTCCATAAGTCACACCTGAAGAAAGTGAAAGAGTGCAGGAGAGCATAGCGTGATCAGAAAAGAAGACAGGAATTACTTTAGCATCAGTAGGTGGGCAATCTCGTGATAAAATGTAGTCTATGCGAGAGGCTTTGGTGCCATCACCACTGAGCCAGGTGAAGCCCTCCTCTCTGGGATGCATGACTATAAAACAGTCAAGTAATTTAAAATCCCTGCAAATAGTCCCAAATAAAACCAATGTTTTGTCCACTTTAAAATCATCGTTTGTTCCTTTCCTATCATTTCTGGTTAAAATACAGTCAAAATCTCCACCTACAACTGAGTGGTCCCTACCGAGCATGTGGAACGGCAAGTCTTCTAAACGGTCATACCTGTCATTTTTATCATTGAAGCCATAAATATCTAAAATGTTAAAATCCTTCCCCATAAAAGTCAAGTGTGCTAAAAGTGCTCTACCATCTCTCACCACAATGTTGCCATTCACCAAGACCAGAGGGTTGTTAATTAAAATGGCCACACCATCATTTTTATTATGGTTGGATCCACTCCACAGTGATGCATGTGGCTACATTGCCTCCCAGTCCCTGTAGTTTTAAAAAAAATGGTAGACCACACGCAATAAAAACACATCTGACTTAAAAGTCAGGGCTCAAACTTTCGACTTCATGCTTCTCACATTGATGGTTGAGAAGGTGAGAGTCATAAATATGGTTAAAAACAACAGGTAAGACATTCATAAAGACTAAAATCAATTAAAAACAGTTGTTATATTTCTTGTTAACGATGCTCTTTTTCACTCTTACGGGGGAAGAGTGACCAGATAAAGCCCCATTTCTCTTTCAGACTGTGCAGGTTTTCCTGGCTTGAAGTTGATTTTTAAAATTTGAGTCCTTCGAGGGGTCGATTGCAGAGCTATGTTCAGAAAGGAGACCTCCTTCGGTGAACTGGAGGGGAAGACTCTGGGGTCCTCCACATATGAACTGTCTGAGTGGTTCCCAGCTCTTCCCCTCTTCTCTGAGACCACAGGAGACTCAGAGAACAATTCAGATAAAGGCCTCTTGGCCTGGGCATTAGGAAGGGAGGCATCCTCACTCAAGGCCGAAATTTGAATTCAGAGGTGGGGGACACAAGTATTTTTAATAAAACTCTAACTCTTTCAGTTCACTATGTTTTCTAGTAGTTCTTCTAGTTTTCTATTGCTACTTTTAAGTTTACTGTTCCCTTTGTTTGTTTGACTGGTTGTAAAGCATGTAGCAAAACATTATCACCCAATTCTGTGTTTCACTTTGTTAATCAACTTCACTCCAACTCAGTACCACCAATTTTACACTTATTTTTGGAATATATGGTAAACAGACCTCATTTACATAGCACCACCCAGTGGTGGGCAGGTCAAACTGGCAGGAATAGCACAGGTGGGAATAAATTGAATAAAATGTCCATAATTAAGTGTAAGTAGTCAAGTAGTCAATTTTATTTGAAATGAGTGTAACAGAGAACCACTGTCATTTTAGACAGGAAGAAAATCCTATTTTAAATATAAATGAAAAGTGAAAAAGGGTCAATTCGACCCAAAGACCACAGAAGGGGCAACATGATCAACTCATCCAAAGCTTCCAAACACATGTTGTCTTCCATCATTGGCAGAGATAAATTCCTGGCAGAGTTTCTTCCTGTCCAAGGCATCAACCCTTTCTTGGTGTATGTAACAAACTGCCACATTGTTCAGGCGTTTCTGCCTCATGCAGTTGGTAAGCCAGGTCTTTAACCTCCTCAGTGGTCCTCTGCTGAAACTCCTCTCAGTTTCAGCAGACAGTGTTGGAACAACCAACAACAGCCTCACAAGAACCTCCACCTGATCAAAAAGACCTCTGACTTCAGGCAGCATGCCTCTCAGGATGTCTGCAGCTTCTGTGCTTGATATGTAGGTGTTCTTTGACTTGAACATGGCTAACTGCACATCCAACATCTTCCTGTTAATCCCTGGATACTGGTCCACAATGGCATCACTTTTTCCCATTACAAGCGCATTCTCCAACTTCTGAAGAACTTCAAGGCTTATTTGATGAAACCGCTCTCTGAATTGCAAATCTGCTCTGTCAAGCATCTTGAAGAACTCCCTTCTGAAGTAATCAATAGAAGCTGCTGGGGCATGTGCTGCAGTTTCAACAGCTAGGCGTTTCGGTGGCCTGCGAATACGAGGCATTTCAATTGGGCTGATGTTTATTGAGGTGACCAGCTCTGTTCTTTTCTCTTGCAGAGCTGTCTTAACATAATCTACTGCAGCCTGCATGCCTGCAACTGTGATGGTTCGCTTTTGTAATGATTTGTTGAGGCATTCCATTTCCTCAAGAACTTCCAAAGCAAGATGGAGTCCCAGCACTGTGTTCCCTTTCTGGAATCTGTGGGTGCATCTCAAAGCTCTAAACTTCCATTCTCACGTCGTTTCCTCGCATCTTAGTCCCACCCACCAGAGATGCAAGGAAATGAAACCAGAGGAGAGAGGAAACGAGGAGATTTGTATAAGAGAAATGAGACGTCCTCTCCTCCGTTGCGTCACGTGAAGCGACGTCGGTTTGTGATGACGATGTCACAGCTGGATCCGCCTCAGCCAAACGCAAAGGATTTGAAATGTGTGGATGAGCCAGATTATGCCGTACTTTGTATGATTACTGGGTGAACTCTGATTGTATGATATCCCATTACATATTAAATGAGAGTAGCTTTGTGAAAAATAGAAGTGGGACCTGAATTATCTTATCTGATCAGTGGTTGATTAGACTGTTAGCTGTCACAGGGACCATGCTCAGATCTGCTTGTAAATACTTTAAAATAAATCTGTCTCATCATTGCTCGCAATATTGATTGCAGTTCTGATATGTTACATTGCAGCCGCTGTGTCCATACATACCATATCCAAGCTGCCATAAGCCATTAAACCCACCTCCCTTAGTATCCCTGATTTTTTTTTCTGTTCAATACAGGGAACATGACTAATGCATAATTTGTCATAGCTTACCACACTCTGATGAGCTAATGTGTCATTATTAAAAATGACAAAAACACGAGAGGCAATACCGTAATCTTTTATTTAGTCACTGGTGTGAGAAGATTGATTCTATTACTGTCATTGAGTGTCACACCTGCTTTAACAAGCCTGTGTAATCATGCAAACTGAGTCCTGTTTGCTGGTTCACCTGATGCAGTATGTCAATCAGCAGGCCTATAAAAGAGTAGGGTAATGCAACATCACAGAAGGTTAAGAAAAGATGGCTGTGCCGGCACCCCTCATCATGTCTTTGCTGGGTCACCAGCACAACCAACTTGAGCACCACAGGCGCAGAAGACAGCGCCTGCGACATCTGGTTTTGTTTTATGAAGAGGTAAGCATCTAACAAATTAAATTAGAACTGCAACTACAATGTCACATGTAACCTTTGAGATAAGACATCTTGACAGTTTAGCCAAACATTGTAATGCTGCATGCACAGGCTGGACACAAAGTACAGAGTATTTAAGACAGGTATTTGAAACCAAGCATACACTGGGGACTCAACACAAATTATGTTGCTCAATTGTTAATTGTTTGATGTCCAGGTACTTCATATGAAAGTTGACATTGTTGTGCAGAAAAGTGTGGAAAATAACCCAGCTTCCCTTGTCTCGTAGGTTGACAGAGAGCCAGTATACGGTAGGATGAACATCCGTGTGCCAGTTCTTGCTGCCTTCTTTGATGGTCAGGACCTCGTGGCCAACTACAGGCTGAGTAGGCAGTCTATGGAGGCCCTCATGAGGATCCTGCCATCAAAGACGGCACAAGGCTGGTCACATGAGGTGCAAGTCCTCATGACCGTATACTGGCTGGCACACGGCTTGTCATACAGTGTGGTGTCCCAGGCTTTTCATGTCCCCAAGTCTACAGTGTGCAGACTGGTGCACAGTGGAGTGGAGAACATAGCAGCCCTTCGCCAGGAGGTCATCAGGTTGCCTGCCGCTGGAGACCTGGATGAAGTTGGCCAAGTATTTGCTCGGCTGGCCAACTCTCCAGTGTTCTCCAGATGTGTGGGCCCCATTGATGGCTGCTAAGTCCACATCAAGACCCCCCCAAGACCTGGAGGCCAGGATTACCTCAACAGAAAGCTCTTCCCATCCATACAACTGCAAGCTGTATGTGATGGGAAGGGCTTTTTCATCAACACCTTTGTTGGGTATCCTGGCTCCGTCCATGACACCAGAGTCTTGAAGAACAGCAGGATCTACAAAGACGCTCTGTATCCTCCCCCTGGTAAGACTAATACAACTTTCTTTATACTCCCACATTTATCACAGGGAAATCATTTTTGTCTTCCCTCTGTCTGCAGGTTACTTTGTTGTGGGTGATGGTGGCTACCCCTGCACCCAAAGACCTGTGGCCATCATCATCCCATACAGGGAACCACTGCAGGGGAGGGTGCAGAGCCGCTTCAACAACCACCATGCCAAGGCCTGCTGTATTATAGAGTGGGCCTTTGATATGTTGAAGGCGCGTTGTAGGTCCCTGTTGTTCAAGGCTCTGGAGGTCAGCTACACCTTTGTCCCCTCAGTCATCACTGCCTGTGCAGTGCTGCATAACATCTGCATCACTGCTGGGGACATCCTCGGGCCTGTGGAGGATGTTGGGGACATTGGTGTGGCTCCACCACGTCCAGTGAGTGGGGGGGGGCAAAGCGGACATGGCCAGCAAGACCGACTGGCAGGGCTGCTCTCTGCTCCACTTGTGCACCCAGTAGAGCTTCAGAAGCACGACTACCTGTAGACTTGGGGAGCATGGAGGCCTGGGACACAGGCCACCGCTCTTTATGACAAACCGTGTGCCATAAATTATTTTTTGTGTTTTCTTATTTTCGTTCTAACTTGTCCATTGAGACATTCATTTCAGTTATACCACTCTGAAAACCTTCTATATTGTACTTTGTTAGGGTAACACTTCTTTTTGTTATGTGGTTAAAATCCTTGAAGGCCTTTAAAATGTCTGCTTACCCTGAAAAGTTCCTATGTATGAGCTTCATGGATAACTGAAATGCCAGCTATGATGGAATACACTCATATGCAACATGATAAAGCGAGATACTGTACCCCACAGTTTGTTAATCCCACATATGCATTTGGGAGTTATGCCTGTCTGAACTGTGCACAGAATGAGCTGCATTACAATAAAGTTGTTTAAAACAGCCTCACTTCCTTGTTGTGTCATACATTTGTTTTCCTACTTTAGGATATTGTCATGCAGGCCTGCAAAATTTGTGTACATAAAGCAGTGTATTCTGCTTGTTGGAGTTGAAGATATTGCCCCCCCCCTCCCCCCCACATCTCCAAATGTCACTTGAAACTCCATAAATGTACACCTGTAAAGATAGGAGACAAACCTCAATCCTCAGGTTGGTTCGAACCTTTGACTGTTAACATATGAAAATATGTTCATGAAATAGCTAGACAGAAATGAAATGTAATTAATAAAATGTTATTTGTTAACTAAATCTTGCAAAAGTTCGATAATTTTCTTTGAGTGTTCTTGTGTTTCCTGAAACTGTTGTTCCTCCCGTTGGCTCTCCTCCTTCAGAAAATCTAGAAGATCCCCCCTCATGGGCTTTTTCTTTCGAGGAGGGGGCGGGAGGAGGTTGCTGGCCCATCATCTGCCTGTGTGCTGTATCCACAGCTTGTCCCGGGCTGTTCATCATCCTCCTCCTCCTCTCTACGAGCCCGGCGACAAGCTGCGGATCCAGCAGCAGATCATGAGCCAGCTGGGGAGCCCACCGCAGTGTCAGGCTCATGGCTTTCCCCCACACGAGTACATCAGGACGGGCAGCTCAATGCTGGGCTGCGCCCCGATGGCCTCATGCATGAGGGAAGACCATGGCCAAGTTGCAGCCGTGGCCTCCCCCCGTGGGGGGGGGGGGGTTCCTCAGCTCCTGTAAGACAAGGAAAAGGACTTGTCAGTGAGATAAAGACACACTGAAAGTTCTACGTGTTGCATTGAGACTCACAAAGCTTGTCCAACATCTGAAGTATAAGATAAGATAAGATACTCCTTTATTCATCCCACATGGGGGAAATTCACGGAGTT
The DNA here is from genome assembly GCF_009762535.1 of Notolabrus celidotus. Classification (NCBI taxonomy): domain Eukaryota; kingdom Metazoa; phylum Chordata; class Actinopteri; order Labriformes; family Labridae; genus Notolabrus; species Notolabrus celidotus. The sequence continues at coordinate 10,330,138 of NC_048277.1, forward strand.
ACAGCAGCAAACAAGAAGGTGTGCAGTACAATAATTCCAACAAGAATATATATATTTAAAAAAGAAAAAGAAAAATGCATTCATGAACATTGAACTTTCTCACCTTGTACTTTCGCTTGAGGTTGTCCCATTTCTTCGACACCTGACTCGTAGAGAGCCTCGTCAGTCGCAGGGGATTTATGACTGAAAATGCCGGAATAAACCACAACATACAAGAAAACTATTTCTCTACAGATCATTGATGATTGTGCTCAGGTGTTTCTGTTGGTCAGCATGATAACATGATACACCAAAAATGACAACTCACGCCCAGGCCTTCTTGGCTGTGTGTCTCTTCCCAGTGAAGAGACCTTCGTTTGCTGTATGGAGCTTAATCAGCTCTGCTGTTATTTTCTCTGTCCCTGTTAATGATAAGACAGCACTGGATTACTCCCCAGGTGGTAACAATCACAGCTCTAAGGGCATCAAGCCATCACACACAATTTCACAGTTCATGACATGCATGGAGAGCTATAAAATGTCTCTGTGTGTGAATGCTAAATGATGGAGTTAATTTGGTCTTGATATTTGCAGCCACATTAGTGATTCCTGATGTCACCCCGGTTAAACCTTCACAGCTTTTTCTACAGCAGTTTATGGATCAGTACAGCAAAGGCTGTGAGAAACATGTCAACATGCCGCCAACACAAGATGAGGGGGCGTGTCTGTCAGAGAAAAGACTTCCGCGAATTCTGCTCTCATGTTTCCTCGATTATCCCTCCTCCGATCACTCTCCTCGCTCCTTTCTCCTCCAGCAGCATTAAGAGCTTTGGGACTCAAGTAAAAATGGCACGTCAGTAACTACTTCCGGTTCGGCCGAGGAGCGAGGAGACTGCAGTTTAGAGCTTTGAGATGCACCCTGTCAAGGAGACCATTTGCCTTCGTAGCTGTTTCGGAGCCTCTGGTTGAAGCCATCACCTCTAAACTGAGCAACACTGCCTCATACTATTTGAGGACTGAATGGACTGCTGTGACTCGCACAGTCCATCGTCTAGGACATAGTGGTTTCAGTGTGGTAAATGATCCATGTTCAGATGTGGCAATGTTGCAGAAGATGGTCTTGAACTTTCCTGAAAGTCCAAACAGATGCCCCATTTCATGGACCCACTGCAGTGCATCACGGACGACAGATGAGGCTGCACAAGTTGCCTGTGTTATCAAATTAACACAGTGAGGACCAAGCAGTGCCAGTGGTTGTGCTTTTGTAAGATAGGCCTGTGCACCAGCATATTTTTCGGACCTATTTGCTGCTCCATCATATGTCTGTCCCCAGAGCCCATCGAGAGACAAATTGAGATGAAGCAGCACCTCTTTGGCTACATTTGCTAGGTTTGTCCAGTTGTGAGCGACACTTCATATAAACCAACAAATACTTCGTGAGGAATTAGGTTGTGGTCAACGTAGTGAAGACAGATTGATTCCTGTTCGGTCCCAGTAATGTCCTGTGTTCCATCAATAATGATGGAGTATTGCAACTGTGGTTGTGATCTGATTTCAGGGGCTATATCTCTGACAATGTAGTTTGCCATTTACTCAACGTCTCATTTTGGATTTTGGGGCTTGTGTAATCATGAGAACGTGAATTAAGCCACTCGAAAAGCATGGAGTAGTCATCTGATCTCAACCTGAGTAACTGAGAAAGGTTTCCTTCCTCAGATTCATTGCCTCTGAGAGCCAGGCCTTGTCTGCCTAGGAATTGCACACAGCTGAGGGTGCGCAGGAATGTAGGATGCGTGTCTCCGCTGCTTCTGGGAATGTGTCTTACTTTTAAAAACTTTTTCCAATATCCTGGTCATTTATAGTTCCAATACACAGAGTATATATTTACAAGTACTGGAGGTGACTTCTGTCTACAAAAATGACCGCAATGTCTTCTACTCGTCAAAAACCGGAGCCGGCAAGAGGAGGCCGCAGCAAAACCTCGCCCTGTACTGAATTGGCTACGCAACAGGTTGTTGTTTCCAGCGCTAACGCTGGTAATGCTCTAGATGCCGAACTTCTGAAATCCATGATGGACTCCCTTAAAGCTGATATCTTCGGAAAACTGGACTCTATCATGCAGTCTCCGCTCCGAGATTACCTCTGTTCGTAAAGAGCTGAAAGAGTCCATAGAACCGTTGCAAAAAAAAGTCGAGCAACACGGGCTAACCATGCTAGACCTCGAGCAAGCATCTACTGATTATAGCAACCGTATATCGGAGCTGGAAGCTACTGTTAGCAAGCTAACAGTTAAAGTTAGGCATCTGGATGATCAATGTGAGGACCTTGAGGGGAGATCCAGGAGAAACAATATCCGGCTTGTGGGTTCACCAGAGGGATCGTAGGGGCCCCGTGCAACTGAATTCATTGACCAACTTCTAAAAGAACTACTTCGCCAGGAGGAAAAGCCGCTGCTGGATCTTGCTCATTGGACGCTACGGGGCAAGCCCAGAAACAATTTATTACAGAAGCCGTCAAGAATTGTGCAGTTACAGAGTCTCTGGGTTCGTAATACACGTCCCTGACTGCAGACATGCGCTGGGGCCAGTTCACGAAGTCTGAACCCCGATCTATCTTTCCCTGAACCCATTATAGTCTAACATTGATTATCTGCATTGGGTTGGGTCTCCTTGGGGTGATGTCTCAGTCACATTGGCTGTCAATCTCCCATGCGTCACTCTTCTGTTGTCACTGTGCAGACTTTGTACACGCTCAGCACATGTTGAACTTTCCCCTGCTTTTGAACCTTCTGTTGAAAGTGCATGAACTTTCCACATCCTGATTCACTGTCTGTAACAAAAAGGGCATGAACCACAACCAGCCTACGTTATGGTATTACTGAAACTGCTTCTTCCGGTTTTCGGATGTGCTGAAGTTACACAATTACACTTTGCAAGCTTAACAGATAATAGAATAGAACATATTTTATTACAGACTCTTATGACTGTATTTTCCTATTTACAGGGTGTGCACCTAGGCCCACCATTCCTTCACTACAGGACCTTATCAGGGCCCCAATAAGCTATGAAGACATTGCATACGGATTCAAAGAAAGCAAACCAACAGAAAATGCTAACAAATTGTGGGTAGTGATAACCTGTGTAAAGGATGTTTTATGAAAAGCAAGAAATGTACTGGTCTTCAAAAAGTTTTAAATTCCCAAAGAGATTGTCATGAAAAATATCCTGAACATTTTCAAAGACTATATTCTAAAAGACAAATCATTCAAAGAAGACAAACAAAAACTGCAATTGTGGAAAATCCCTGGCAATTTTAAAGTACCACAATAGGCGGAAGTTTTTTGTGCACTGATGTATTCCACATGTATTGTTGAACTGCCTGATTATTCTTTATGTAAATCTGTCATTAATGAAATTGAAGTACTTCTAAAGGTCCAAAGGCTAACTAATATTATATGGTTTGTACTTATCCAATGTATGTCTGATGGAATTGTATGATTGCAAAAAAAATGCATAGTGTAAGAGATCTGGAATATGTAACAATTGAAATGGTGAAATACATGTCTAAAAAGTGAAAAGAAAAAAAAAGTGGTTCACATCATTGTTGTAGAGTTCAGGCATCCACCATGACTTCCTCTGTTAGAAGACGAAATGCTGTTCGATTTGAGCTAGAAGACGACTTGGAGATGGAATGGCTCCAATTCAGCATTAGTGTCCTCCAGAACATCATTGGATTTCAGACTGTGCAACTGGACTACATCTTTGCCCTACCAGGTAGAAACGTTTTTGAAGTGGTCTTTGCCACCTTCACCCTTTTTGAACTGTGCATCGAAAGATTTCAACAAAAGAGACTTTCAACAGCAGCACTTGAGAAAATCATTCTTGTCCTTCTCTCTGAGAGAGATGCAAGATCAGTGACAATAATCATGTACTCAGAAGTCATCTCAACGGGGGGGCGTGGTTTGCCGGCTATGGAGTGAGGTGTGTTTCACGTGAGCTCCCGCTTAGCTTCTTTTTTCAATTAGTTTTAAACAGTGCATTCCTTTCAAAAGATATCAAAACATCTCTCAAACCAAGTCTAAAGAAGACGCAGACCCGCTGGAGCAAAAATATGGCATCAAGCTTGCGGAAATATAAATACACCGGATCTACGAGCACTAGGCCAAACACTCTTTGGAACAAAGTGTCGGCAAGAGTCCGGACAAAATGACCCAACCCTCACCTAACGCCAGAGAGATGGACGACCTGAAGTCAGAAATCCGTCTTTCTTTCAAGGCTGATATCTTAACGGTGATAAAGTCGGAGCTGAAAAACGCTCTCGCCGATGACTTTGACTTTCTAAGGAGTGAACTACAAGCGGTGAAAACCGAAATAATTAACAACACCGCCGCGCGCAGGTCAGACATCGATCAAGTGAAAGTTAGCATCAACGAGGTGGAGGGGGGGCTGTCAACGTGGTCGGATGAGGTGGTTACCCTACAGAATACAGTGAGTGACCTGAAGACAGAGATGGCAGCCCTGAAGGATAAATGCGAGGACATGGAGGGAAGGATGAGACAATGCAACATAAGAATCATTGGAGTCCCTGAAACAGCCGGCTCCAGCTCTACTACTGCGTTTTCCAAGCTGCTGAAAGAGGTGCTACAACTGGATGAGGAGCCACTGATTGACTGCTCACACCAGAGCCTCGGCCCGAAAAGACCCGGTGGCAGACCTCATGCTATTGTTGCCTAACTACACTACTATCAGGACTGTGTGGAGATAATTTGTAGCGCCCGCACCCGCGGTCAGCTCCGCTTTAACAGGGATCCGGTCACCATCTTTCCAGACTTCACCGCGAGTGTTGCCAAAGCTCCACGGATGTCAGAAAGCTCCTCCGTGATGGCGGTAACACATTACTTAGTAACATCATGTATGCGACAAGTCACGTTTTCAGCATGCGGCCAGTCAAGAACGAACTCACGTGTACCACCCGGCTCCCCAAACGTAAACAACTATGGAGGGAGGAGAGAGATACAAGTTTTCTAGCTTGAATTATAGTCACTATTTTGAGTTCATGTCAGCTAAAGATGACAATATTAAGATTTGTTGTATACTCTGTGCTGCTGGAATCGTAGCACAGTCAAGCTTACAGAGCAAGTCCCACCAGGTGATTCTAAGCAGAGAGCAGCGAGCAAAGCCACGGCCTCAACTTTTGCAGGAGGTCCCCCACCCACCAAACAACAAGAGCTAGACTTCGGTGCAAAACTAGTAAGTGGGGGAGAGTTGAAGAAGTTGGTCGGGCAGTATGTTGTAGAGCAGCGGTTCCCAAAGTGTGGGTCGGGACCCCCTGGGGGGTCGTGAGGTTGCTTCCAGATTTTTTATTTTTTTTAATTATCCAAGAATAGTACATTTTACCCATAATAGTAAAAAATATCGACACAAATAGTAGGTAAACTTGAAATAAAACATTGAAAATAGAAAGTGTAATGAGTTTTCTGCCTTTCTTTTTGCCAGATGACTCCTAAATTTAAGGTTAGTGAACAGTTACTTATCTAAAGCATCAGTAGCAGTAGGTTAATTCATAACGGCACAGGAAACACAGCCACATGCTCATATAGGTAGGGTCATTTTCTGCAGACCAGCTAAACTAAGCCACATCAAATCACTTTGAGTTAAACTTAAAATGTCAGGAGATACATTGTTTACTTTTTATTTTTCGTATCCATATGTTAAAAATACTGTTCCCAGCTCAACTTCGGATTACTTACAGAGGAGATGACACAGAATTTTTGGACTCAGATAAGGCCATGGCTTACGTTATGAAGACCATCGTTCCAGCTACGGAGACCAGAGACGGACTGTAATTCAGTTTTCTCAAACACTTCTTTAGCAGCACCCTTTATTACGTTGATGTTTGCTGCTCTGGGGTCTCATTTATAAAGGTTGCTTACGCACAAATCAGGGCCTGAAATTGGCATACGCCACTTTTCACGCCAAGTTTGTGATTTATAAAAAACAAACTTGGCGTGAAAATGTGACTACCGGTAAGCAAAATCTGACCCAGGCGTACGTACATTTTAGAGGCAGGGGGAAATTGGCGAGGCAGTTGGTGAGAGGGAGAACTGAAGTCAGATTATTTTTTTAATGCCTTTTACACATTTCATTCATTGAATAACAATATTAACAGACCTGCGTCACCATCATCACTAAAATCTACATATTCTATTTAAATGTGTGTCTCTGGTGAGTCGTTTCCAATAAGCTGTCATTAAAAGATAAAAGCTTGTCTTAAAGTTCATAAAATATTTTATCAGCTTTGTCTCACTGTCACATTTCTCCAAAGTGTAGAGGAAACACACGGGCCGTATCCTTACGTGTTCGTCGGGAGGTAAAACCAAAGCAACATCAGAAGACGTAAATCAGCCGTGGAGCAAAGTGACAGTCATGTTTTCAATGTTTCTAGTCACCGAGTCACTGAGTTTAATTATACTTTTAATAAAGACTGCTGTACAGAGCACACGGAGCGCAGAGACACGGCCCCGGCTGCCTCACACACTGATCACATCTTCCTCACCTGCATGTCTTTACTGTGTTAATGAGAAAAGCCATGCCCGGCTATCACAGTTATTATCTTACATATCATTGATAATCAGCCAGAGCGCAGGCCAAGCTGCCCGTGATGAAACCAGCACATTAAAACTTCTATCACGGATCAAACTTCTGTCAGATAATATCAGAGAGAGGAGATCTCTGAAGGACGTGAGCTCTCTCTTTAATGTGAAATAAAAGTGTGTGTCCTGCAAACATGAAACACTGCAGTGAGACCTGTACGTAATGATGAATGATGGATGCTCTGGCACTGCTGATGGATACATGAATGCTGCAGCGACGTGGAGTAACTCAGTATTATTTTTCATGACCTTATATGGTTGAATGTGGGTGTGAAAAGGGCGGAATAAGAGGCTTATCTACGTGCGCATATCTCAAGGTGGTTTGTGATTTATAAATGGAACATTGCCTAAAGTTTGCGTTACGGTTTTATAAATCAGAATTATTTTTGGAGCACGCCACTTCCGGGTTTTCAGAGTACGTACTCTTTTTGTAGGGATTCTACGCACACTCTTATAAATGAGACCCCTGATCATGTACACATTGTTAATATATCCGATTCATTTGAACATTTAATTTAAAGAATTACCTTTATTATGGTGATGTTTGTTAGGTTGGCTGTTCTTGTTTACATATTTGTTATGTGTTCAGGGTTTTTCTAAAACATAATAACTGTAAGGTTTGCCCTGGGTCAGATCTGCAGTTTTATTTAAGTAGATTTGATGTTGGTAATGTTAGAGCCTAGAGCTCTGTCAAAATTAAGGACTGCTCTTCCTCTTTGGACATTTTTGGTCAGTTTGATTTGTTTTGCAGTTTATAACACTTAGCACTGATTCATGTTGTTTTCTGTTTGTTACATTGGAAGATTGATGGGAGCCAAAACAACCACATTGTAGTTCCCCACCACAAGCACAAAATGTGTGGATTTGTTGTGTCTGAGGGATGTTGTGATCACCTAGTTCATGTGGGTGTGAGGGGGTGGGACAGCGCTAACCTTATTTGTTTGCTAGATCTATTTTGCCAGACTATTCTTCCTATGTTGGTATTTCTTTCTGTTTGTAATTACATTTTGATGTATTTGATGCATGACGTACACACTTTTACTTTCCGGTTATGGCCAGTGTAAATAATACTAGAAGAAATGACGGTTGCCAGGTGAATTTCGTGAGTTGGAATGTCAAATCACTCAACCATCCAGTCAAATTCAGGAACATTTTCTCACATCTGAAACGGTTAAAATCAGATATTGGTTTTTTTTGCAAGAGACCCATATACGTTTATCTGATAATTCACGTCTAAGCAAGGGATGGGCAGGTCAGGTATATCAATCAAACTTTCACTTAAAAGCAAGGGGAGTAGCTATCCTCATTGGTTGCAATATACCATTCATAGTATCTAATGTACAAACAGATGCAGCGGGGCGCTATGTCATTGTGGTTGGAAAACTGTACACCAGGTGTCTCCGATACATCGCTCGCGAGCGACCTCGTAACCCCTTGCCAAGTAGCTCGCCAAAGGGTTAAAAAAATCTACATAAATTTGAAAACTTGAGAAGGCAAATTTGATTAGTCATGCGGAAAACCAAGTGACATGTATCTCCAATCAAATTCCTAGGTGCCCCGCCTCTGAATTCTAACACTAGATATTTATTTGCCAATCAGTTGTCAATCAAACAGTTGCGCTGCTATCAAGCTTGATGAGTCACCAGCGCAACAATCATGGCCGCAGCAGGTACCCATACCAATAAGAGACAGAAAACGTACTATTTTCATGAAGAGTGGGAGACAGAGTTTTGTTTCACAAATGTAAACGACAAGTGTGTAGCAGTCTACGAAAGGAGAAGATGAAGGAGCTGAAATCAACGCTTCAAAGAAAACAGTCCCTGTTCACCAAACCTACGAAGAAGGCCAATGCAGCAACAGAGACATCGTTTAAAGTGGAGCACATCTTAATGAAACACAAAAAGCCCTTCACCGATGGCGGGATTGTAAAGGAGGCGATGGCCGCGGTGGCTGAAACTTTATTCAAGGACCACAAAATTGAGACAGAAATTTTGTCTGCTATAGCCGATGTACAACTTGGTGCAAATACTGTGGCACGAAGAGTGTCTGCGCTGTCTGTGGATGCAGTAAAACAGCTGGAATTGGACATGAACAGATGCAAATGGTTTTCAATTCAGTGTGATGAGTCTGTTGACCCCAGTGATACAGCGCAGCTAGCTGTTTTCATTCGGATGGTTTTTGATGACTTTTCCACCAAAGAAGAGTTTTTGACCCTACTTCCACTGAAAACTACAACCAGGGGAGTTGATATTTACAATGCAGCAAAAGACTACTATCCCTATTGAAAAGCTGGTGTCTGTGACAACTGACGGAGCACCGGCCATGACGGGTCATAACTCAGGATTTATTGCGCGATTCAAAGTGGACCCAGACTTTCCAAAGTTTCTGAACTATCATTGCATCATTCATCAGCAGGCTATATGCGCAAAAGTTATGGAATTTGACCATGTCATGACGCCTGTTGTTAAGATCATCAACTCCATCCGATCAAAGGCAAAGCAACACCGAAGCGTCAAGCTGTTCCTGGAGGAATGCTCTGCAGAGTTTTGGGATCTCCTCCTCCTCACTCAAATCAGATGGCTAAGTCGGGGTAAGATACTGCAGCGCTTTCTTTCCTTGCTGGGTGAAATCAAGGCTTTTATGGAAACGAGGGAGGAGGATACCACCCTATTATCTGATGCAGAGTGGCTACTTGATCTTGCTTTTCTGACCGATTTAACTGAGAAAATTAACCACCTGAACCTACAGTTACAAGGCAAAGATAAAAACATATCTGATATGATCAGTGCTGTTAAGGCATTCAGTGCAACACTGTCATTGTAAAAAGAAAGTGAAAAACAAAAGGTTTCAGCACTTCCCCTCTGTCTCAAAGATGTTGGAAAGTCACACAGGTGCAACCAGTGTTTTAAATGTTTCTAAGTATTGTGACCTCTTGTCACGGCTTGGACAGGAGTTTGAAGACAAATTCAGTGACTTTGAAAAACTTGAGCCCTGTGTGACATTTATGGCCAACCCCTTCATGGATGTGGACATAAGTCAGATTTCAGGACAGATGGCTGAACTTTTCTGTGTTGATCCTATAGAAATAGAAATTGAGGTCATAAACCTTCAAAATAATGTGCAACTTAAGTCTTAGCAGCATTCTCAGCATTTCTGGAGCTTAGTAGAGCCAGATAACTATAAGAATCTCCACCAAGCAGCTCTGAAAATGTCTGCTTTGTTTGGGTCTACATACCTCTGTGAGTCAGCCTTTTCTGACATGAATGTAATGAAATCAAAGTTCAGGACAAGACTGACAGATGAACATTTAAATGACTCCATAAGAGTGAACCTAAGTGGCTACACTCCACAATACACTTCACTTGTTGACTCCATGCAGTGCCAGTCATCTCACTAAGTAAAAAGACTGAATACATGTCACACATACAACTGGAAATGTGAATACTCTTGTGAAGTGATTCAGTGACAATATCTTTGTATTTGTAATTGCATTGTTCTGTTTTGACAGCATTCAGGTTTTCAGTTAATGTGAGATACACTAGAAGGAAATGCATACTGAACTACAAGATGCAGATGAACATTTTTTTTTATGTTTTAATACATAATGTGAGTTGTGGATACCAACATTTTGTTAATGTTCTGGCAAAACAAGCTTATTCAGTTTGTTTGGGTTGAAATAAGCTATGAAAATAAATGTTACAAAAATATGTAGCTCTCTGCCATTTTCATTTTATAAAAGTAGCTCTCAGAAGAAAAAAGGTTGGAGACCCCTGCTGTACACACTACCAGTTATCTTAGCCTGTGTCTATGCCCCAAACTGGGATGATCCCACATTTTTCACCAGTTTCTTTTCTTGACTACCTGACTTGGCGTCGCACCGTCTTGTTCTCGGGGGTGACATAAACTGTGTTCTCTCTCTTCTAGATCGAAGCATCTCAGCAAGGGCATCCCTGTCTAAATCTGCACGTGCTATTCAAGTTTTCCTTAAAACATATGGTGTGGCCGATGTATGGCGTTTTCGTAATCCCACTTCAAGGGCATATTCTTTCTTTTCTCCGGTTCATCAGACGTATTCGCGGATAGATTGTTTTTTTCTTGATAAAATAATATTACACCTGGCCACGGATTGTGATTATAGAGCTATTGTCATTTCAGATCATAGTCCCTTGGTTATGAAATTACTGATTCCTAATATGCAACCTACCTACCGCCCATGGAGAGTCAACTCTTTACTACTATCCGATGACAAGTTTGTCACTTTTATATCATCCGAAATCAATCTGTTCCTTGACATCAATCAGACTCCGGGTATGTCATCATCTACAGTATGGGAGGCATTGAGAGCCTATTTAAGGGGTCAGATAATTTCCTATTGTGCAAAAAAAAAAGAAAAGCAGACACTGAACACCTTATAAAATTAACAGACAAGATATTACATTTAGATATGCTTACCAGTCACTCCCCGTCTCCAGACACAGTGAAGACACGAATGGAGTTACAGACAGAGTTTTATCTCCTGTCTACTTGTCAGGCAGAATATCTTATCTCCAAGTTGAGACACAAACACTATGAACATGGAGAGAAGGCTGGTCGATTGCTTGCTCATCAGCTGTGCCAAAAAACTGCTAATCAAAGTATTCCTGCAATCAATGATGAACATGGTGAAAAGGTAACTGACAATGGAAAAATTAATGACTGTTTTAAAAAGTTTTATGAATCACTTTATACTTCAGAGCCACCCAGTAGCCCCCTTGCCACAGATAATTTTCTTAATTCTTTGAACATCCCTGCTGTGGATGCGGAGCTGGCTGCTCCTGGAGAAGGACCTCTCCGTCACCGAGATGGTCTCTGCAATCAAAGCTATGCAGGGCGGCAAATCTCCTGGGCCAGATGGCTTCTCTACTGATTTTTTTAAGAAGTTTTCAGTTCAACTCTCCTCGTTGTTACTATCAGTATTTGAAGAAGCATTTTCCTCAAAATCTCTGCCCCCAACTATGCATCAAGCAGTAATTTCTTTGCTTCTTAAAAAGGATAAAAATCTCTCCCCATCTCTCTTTTAAACACGGATGTTAAAATTCTTGCCAAAATCTTGGTTCACCGGCTGGAGCACATTATCCCTACTGTCATTTCATCTGATCAGACAGGTTTTTATAAAAAATCGGTTTTCCTATTCCAATGTGTTTACTTAACATTCTTTGTTGTCCCACTCCATCCGACTCAACAATCACTGAAGCGATACTCTCATTAGATGCTGAAAAAGCGTTTGATCGGGTGGAGTGGGACTATCTTTTTAAGACCTTGAAACGCTTTCGCTTGGGTCCTAAATTCATATCCTTGATCAAGGTTTTATATACTCTCCCAATGGCAGCAGTTCGAACCAACAATGCTCTCTCACAATATTTTGAGCTGCAGCAGGGTAGGAGACGGGTGCTCGAGCTGTAGTCGGGCCTTAAAAGTTAGACCCGACCCGACCCGAGTCCGACAGAATTCTGCCCGAACCCGTCCGAACCCGAATGACCTAGATTTTTTTAAAGCCCGAACCCGTTTACAGCCCGACTGCCCCGATATTATTCATTACTGATCTGGCTAATTTTGCGAGTTTTGGGTAGGATGGTCTGTTGATCTTCCACCAGCCAAAAACATCAGTTTCATCTTCCTGCAGTCTGCAGTCGTTTAAATGTAGCGTGATACCTCGTCGTCTTCCCAGTCAGCTCGCTGTACATTTTTTTGGCGGAGAATGAGCACGCTTGTCTCTGGAGAGCTCTGGGTCTCAAGTCTCCACATCTCCTGCAGCACCGTGCAGAGCTTGCAGAAGAGAGCGGGCATGAGCATGTACCCTGTCTGAGTGTGACAACATTCTCAGCTGGTTAAATTTTGTCCAGAGGAATGATGCGATCTTATAGAGGTCCTGTATTATCACTTTACGCGTGAGCCAGTGCTCATGCCGTTGACGCACGACTGCTTGCTGAGGGGAGTCCAGATTCACCTGACTGCTCATTTACCGCGCAAGCCTGAGCCCAACCCGAGCCCGTTTAAAATGATAGAAATTATGACCGAATCTGGGTCGGGTTCGGACAAATATCTTCAGCTCTAAGGGGTGCCCTCTTTCACCTCTTTTATTCGCAGTTGCACTGCAGACAAAGCCCTGTTATTAAGGGGATCCACCGAGAGGGATAGGAGCATAGGGTCTCACTCTATGCAGATGATATGTTGTTGTATCTATCTGACCATCTCTCAACCCTTCCAACACTATTAACTCTACTATCCAATATCTGGATATAAAGTACATTTTCTGAAAAGTGAGCTTGTGCCTGTCACCCCTGTGGATAAGACTTACTATGCCTCCACTCCCTTTAAAATTAACTCCACAAAATTCAAATATTTGGGTATATCGGTTACACCTTATTATAAAGATCTGTTCAAAGTTAATTTTCCGCCTCTCTTATCAAGTCTCAAGCAGAACATCGAGCGCCAGGACCTCTTACCTCTCTCCTTAGGGGGAAGGATCAATGTGATCAAGATGAATGTGCTTCCTAAATTTCTATATCTGTTTCAGTTTTTGCCTATCTTTCTAACCAAATATTTTTTCTCTAAACTAAATAATCAAATCTCTTCCTTTATTTGGTAATAAAAAACATCCCAGAATAAAGAGAAGCATTTTGCAGAAGCCTCGCACTCAGGGTGGACTGGCACTCCCCAACTTTATGCATTATTACCGAGCAGCCAATATCAGAGCTTTGTTGTACTGGATGAGGAACAGCACCTCAAGTCCAAGTTGGACAAGTTTGGAAACAACATCCATTACATCTTCCTCCTTAGAGGCTTTACTTTGCTCTAAACTTCCATTTAAACAGTCCATTGCAACCTTTACCTCAAATCCAATTGTAGTCCACTCAGTTAAAATATGGAATCAATTCAGACATTCCTTTAAGCTTACTTAATTCTCATTTGCTGCTCCAATAGTAAATAATCATGTTTGTCCCATCGTTAATTAATAAAGCTTTTATTCCTCTAAAAATGCTCTAAAATAAATTAGGTCACAAATGGAAAAATATAAATCATAAATAGCCTTAACAATATAACGAAACAATAGGTTCAAAATAAATTAGGGCCTCTCAATCATCCGCTCCAATTATGAAAATAGCCAGTTCATATTGCTTCGGCTTTCCTCGGCTCTCCTCTCCTCTGCCTCCCTCTGCAGCCGCATGTTCTCCTTTATTAATGTAAAGAGGTCATCCTCTCCTCTCCGCTTCGCTTCCTCTTTCGGCTTGGCCGGCTCTCCTCCTCCTCCTCCTCCTCCTCCTCCTCCTCCTCCTCCTCCTCCACCACCTGCTGCGCGCCAGCTGCAGCACTTGGCCCTGGTGTGTCCTCAGGGATGGAGGCAATTAGGACAGGGGGCTTCATAGACGGCCTCTGTCCCAAGAACTCATCCATTAGGACAAACCAGGGCCAAGTGCCAGCAGTGGCCTTCCCATCCACGCCCTCGCCTGTCCCTGGGTCTTTGCAGTCCTAGGTCAGAAGTAATCAATCATCTGATCAACAGCAGTCATTTTCGGCAGTGTTTATTAAATCGCATGGGTAAAAACAAATACAGTAAAACAAATATCAGGGTTTCCTCTAGACAAGTTGTTGGTCCGGGGGCAAGCTGGTCAGGGAACACGAATTGCACAAGTTTTTGGGTAATATTTCAATGGGGGATGGTAGCCAACTGTCATTTTTACGGAGATGCAACATGAAGTCAGTGCTAAAAGCTGACTGGAGATTTGAAAATATGACTATGTGATGTGAATGTTGTCATACACCTTTTCAGAAGTGTTCTGCTGATTTTCTCTTATCGGCCTTCAAAATGCAGCCTCCGGAGGATGCAGACCCTGAATTGAGACACAGCTAAGATGTCCCCTGACTAAAGATGATGCCCCCTGGGACTAAACTCAGGATAATCAAAAATCAATGTGTACTGCCCCACAGAACTCCAAGATCGTTTGGAGATCTTGCAGGTCCTCCAAACTCTGATTTTCTGTGGACGAGAGGTTGGAGGCGACTTTAACTGTATTGTCGACAAAACAGATCGGTTATCCACCTCAACCACCACTGTCAAGCTAGATAGCAGCTCTTATTTACTGAATCACTTCATTAAGGATTGCAAACTGACTGACACTTTTAGATTAAAGAACAGCCTAACTCCCGGATTTACATGGTCAAACAAAATAACTTTCTCCCGCATTGACTTCCTCTTCACCAAAGCTGGAGTTTCCCCATTAGACTGTTTTGTCACACCTGTCCCCTTTTCAGACCATTCATCACTCACCTGTTTCATTGACATTCCAGGTACAGTTCGACCCCATCCTGGCTCCTGGAAATTGAATACGAGCCTACTGGAAAATGCATTGTAAATCATTGCAATTCATGTATGAATCTGTAGGGGACTGGTGGGAAGATTTGAAACAGAGAACAAAGGCCTTTTTTATGATGGAGGGTAAGAAGGCAGCTGCCAAGAGGCGAGTAGTCAATAGTAGACTGCAAGGTAAACTTCAACGCTACAACCTACTAGGGCTGTGCTTAAAAAAATCGATATGGCAATATATCGTCATGTACGCATTGCCAATACTTATCAATGCACTTACGTATCAATGCACATCTTATAGAATCGATACAGCAGCACGCTGTGATTGCAGTTTTAAAATATATTATCCTGTGGTGCAGTTCATAATAAAGCCAGTAGGCGGCAGTAGTATACTCCAAACCATATGATGCTGCGCACACCCCTCAGAGCATAATACACCATGGACAAGAAACTTTATCCGCCGCCACCGAAATTAAAAGCAAAGATATGGGAACAGTTTGGATTTTTGCAAACACCAGGAAGTCGGGAGTTGGACATGAGTCATGCTGTATGCAAGCTATGCAAAAACAAAGTGAAATACTGCAGCAACACGACAAACCTCCGTCTATATATGACCAGACATCATCCTGATCTGCCGCTAGCTACAACAGGTACGCCTACACAGGGCCAGTGTGTGCCTTCCCAAACGAAACTTAACGAAGCTTTCAACTCTAAGTTTCCCTCGACTTCTCCCCGGGCTCAGAATATCACAAAAGCACTTTTATGCTTTATTTGTAAAGACTTACGCCTCTTCAGCGTTGTTGACAACGAAGGCTTCAGGCAGCTGCTTAAAGAGTGTGAGCTGCGTTACGCAATCCCCACTCGCCGGCTTATTACAGGAACTGCAGTGCCGAAGTAAAGCAAAAAGTCACGAAACAATATCTTCTGCAAACAGAGTTGCTATTACATGTGATGCATGGAAGTCGAGAGCAACCCAGTCATATGTAACAGTGACATGCCATCACATTTCTCCAGAATGGGAAATGGTCTCGCAAGTTTTACAGACCAGAGACATTTTTGAGAGCCACACCGGGTCAAATATTGCAGATTTGTTAAAGGAAGTGGTGGATGAATGGGCGCTTGCTGATAAGGATCCAGCCTTGGTGACAGACAATGCGTCTAATATGACAATAGCGGCAGAACTAGCTAAGTTAGTGCATGTGAAATGCTTTGCGCACAGCATTAATTTGGCTGCTCAACGTGCACTCCAGTTACCCCGTTTCCTGTCTACTGGGAAGAATACGCAGCATTGTGGCTTTTTTCAGGAAAAGCACAATTGCGAGCCATGTCCTGAAAGCAAAGCAGAAACTTCTTGATCTCCCCGAGCACAAGCTTAGGACAGATGTTGCTACAAGATGGAACAGTGCCTGTGATATGTTAGAGCAGCAGCCTGCAATATGCGCTGCGTTGCTCTCCACTGAGGTCCAGAAGAATGCCAAAGAGTTATGGACTTTAACTGAAGCGGACTTGGCCTGTGCTGAAGATGTAGCTAAAGCTCTAAAACCACTGAAAGTTGCAACAAAAGTTACGTTGGAAGAAAAGACTCCCACGCTGTCTGTTATCGCACTACTTCATGCCCAGCTGTGCCATGGTGCTCAGGTTCAAGCAACGGACTCTGCAGTTATACGGGACATAAAGAGTGCTGTGGCTAGGGACCTTGCCAAGAGATACGTGAGCGACAAGCCCTTCCTGTACATGGCCTCAGCACTTGATCCACGCTTTAAAGCATTGCCTTTCTTGGAAGAAGATGAGAGACAGGACACCAAGCCACGATGGAAGTAGAGGCGGCGTGTATTTCTCAGGTAAGGATTTAATTATATAATTTATTACTATTTAATATGCGCCATGTTTTACTGTGCAGTATAACGTATTGATATGTGACTTATCTTGTGCAGTTATGATTATTATATAGCGGTGGTGATATCGCTAATATAATTTTATGTTGTCATTTCAGAAGAACTAGAAGCCTGTACCAGAACAAGAAGAGGCTGAGAGTGGTTCCTCTACCCCACCCTGCAAGAAAAAAATCTACCTGTGCCCTTGCAGATTTATTTGGAGAGACTTTTTCTCTTCCCAAAAGACAGGGCTCGCCTTTGTCACTAGATGTTCAGGCACTGGATGAAATAAAAAAAATATAAAGAGGCAGGACCATTGGCTCTCAGTGGGAATCCACTGAGTTGGTGGAGGGAGCACCAGGCTGCTTTCCCTTTACTGTCCAACTTAGCCAGAAATACCCTTTGCATCCCAGGTACAAATGTAGCTGCAGAGAGGGTTTTCTCCACTGCTGGAGACATAGTAACAGCTCAAAGAAGTATCCTTAAACCTGAGCATGTTGATCAACTGTTGTTTCTGCACAAAAATATGAAAACATGTTAAGCATTAGATACCAGACTGAGCTTCTGAGTTTGTCCTTAAAATTTATGTTTGCTATTATCATTTTATTTATAAAAGTGCTGCTGGACATTCTTATAGCAAATAGAAGTAGACTCAAGACCAAGTGAAACCTGTCCCATCTCAGCAATGTAGTATTTTATTTGTAATTATAGCTCTGGAATGAGAACTTTTTTTTGCTGTCAAGACCTCTGTTTGTTAATTAGTAGCCAGTTTAAGGCCACTTAAATATTTTCTAAAACAGTTGTATGTGTTTATAACAACGTATATTCTGAAAGTTATATAGAATATAGCCAATGCTATTTTAAGTTGAACATTTAAAGAATATTTTTTGCATTTTTGTTTTTGCAATTATTATAAACAGAATAATTTATTTTTCATGCGATCTCAGGGGGCCTGAATTTTAGGTGTTGTAAATAGGGTCCTTAAAGCTGTGTCTCAATTGTTTTTCACAACAATAAATATATCTATTCTTGTAAATTCTGCATGGGATATGGTCATTTTCTACAATCAATGTGTATCGTGATACGTATCGTATCGTGGCCCCTGTATTGTGATATGTATCGTATCGTGAGGTTGCAAAAAATACCCAGCCCTACTACCTACTTGCCCTCTCTGGTTTTGATGTTGAGGAAGACATCTGTAAACTAAAAAAGGAAATGAGACTAGCTTATGAAAATAGTAGAGGATTCCTGACAAGAAGTCGAATTCAACATTTAGAGGACAATGAAAAATGTACTCGCTATTTTTTTCCAAAAATTAACAAAGTCCAAGCACTGTATGCAGTCAGTAGTAGATCAATCAGGGAAAGAGGTGCATGATACTCAACATATTCTCGGCATTGTCAAGTCCTTCTTCTCTGATCTCTATCAAGACAGACAGGTATCTGAAAACCAAATCTTTTTTTTTTTTTGCCCAGTTAACAAAAAAACTGGACAATGACACCAGAGATCTGTCGGAAGAAGACTTGACAAGTGCTGAATTAACTAGAGCCGTGCAAAGCATGGAAAACAACAAGACCCCTGGTATAGATGGACTGCCTAAAGAGTTCTATGTTACATTTTGGGACCAACTGAAATACCCATTTTTAGACTTGTTCAAAGAAAGCTTTTCCACAGGCACACTGCCTCCATCTTTGCAAGAGGGTTCCATTTCTCTCCTCTTTAAAAGAGGGAAAAGGGAAGATCTTAAGAATTGGAGGCCCCTGACAATGCTGGGAGTAGATGCTAAGATACTGTCAAAGGCCTTGTTTTTCAGAATCCAACCCATTGTAGATACCATAGTACATACTGACCAGACCTGTGGTGTCCCAGGACGGTCCATGTCGGACAGCCTTGCTTTAGTCAGAGACTCCTACCTCTACTGCCAAGACAGCAACCTCCCTCTCTGTGTCCTTGGTTTAGATTTAGAGAGAGAGCCTTTGACAGTGTCAGCCACCACTACCTCAAGGCCGTTCTGGACCAACTGAATTTTGGCCAGGTTTTTAAAAAGTGGGTGGATTTGTTGTACACAGGGTGTAACAGTGTAGTGGGGGTGAATGGAGAGCGCACAGAACCCTTTGATATACCAGCAGGTGTCCGGCAGGGCTGTGCACTCTCCCCCATTCTGTTCATCCTAGCCATTAAACCTTTAGCCTGCGCTTTGAGGAACAGTGAGAACATCAAAGGTATACCAGTCCCAGGTAGCTCAGGTAAACAGGCAAAGTTGTCCCTATATATGGATGATCTAACCATGCTGTTGTCAGACAACAGGTCTATCAGAGAAACACTGGCGTAATGTGAGAGTTTCAGTTTTGCTTCAGGTGCAAAGGTAAACAAAAACAAGAGTGAGACCCTGTACTTGAATTGGCAGGAACCCATTGAACATCTGGGCCTGTTAATAAGAGTAGACACCATCAAGGTGTTAGGACTCCAAATGGGAAAAAACATGGAGACCTGTAACTGGGATGCCAAGTTGCCAAAGTTAACAGGAAAACTGATACAATGGCAGGATAGGGAACTCTCCTTTACCGGGAAAGTTTTGGTCGTGAAAGCAGAAGTCCTGGCTTCTTTGACACACATTGCAGCCACTTTCCCTATCCCCCACAAGACCATGGTTTCCCTCAGAAAGACCATTTTCCACTTCATCTGGGGAGGACAACACGAGAAATTGAAAAGAGACATCATGTACAAACCCATGTTAAAAGGAGGAAAAGCAGTCCCAGAGATTGAAGGGAAGCTAAAAGCCATGTTTTTGACCCCCATACTGAAAGCCTGTCTCAGTACCATTGAGGGCCCTACTTTGAACCATTTGCAAAATTTTGGGTTAGGCGTTAAGTGCTAGCAACTTGGGGCAAAAGACAACTTTTAAGTGTACCATTTGCAGAAAGTTTTCTGACCGTGTACAGGAAGGTAATTCAAAGTTTAACACAAAGCCTTGCAGTGATCCCACCAGGAAAAATGTCTAGAGCAAACATTGAGAAACTTTTGTCTCCACAGTGATCCAGACTGACTCCTGTGGGCAGACTCGTAGAGGAAAAATGTAAGAGAGTTTGGGCTAATGTCAACAACAGCATGTTAATCAACACACACAAAGACTTAGCCTGGCAAATTGCCCATCAATGTCTGCCTACCAGAGCCTTCCTTGAAAAGAGAAACTGCACTCATAGTTCTAGGTGCCCTAAGCCGCCCTTCGGTGATGACAAATCTGTTCTCCAATTGTTTTGGCATTGTCCCTTTGCAAAAGAAATATGGTCACTGATGATGTCAGATGATTTTTAGATACAATAACAGACTGATCCAAATTGTTAAACGTAATCAAATCTAATTATCAGGGTAATTAGACAAGATAACGTCCTCTTACGAGGTGGTGCCCTAATCATACAAGGAAAATGTATATGAAATGTTTATTTCATATTTGATACATTTTTAAATGTTTAAATATTTTGATATCTGACAATACACTACAAGATTGTCATGAAGAATATCCTGAAAATTTTCAAAGACTATATTCTAAAAGACAAATCATGTACAGAAGACAAACAAAAACTGCAATTGTGGAAAATCCCTAGCAATTTTAAAATACCACAATAGACCAAAGGTTTTATGCGCTGATGTATTCCACATGCTAAGGGATGAGGATGGGGTCAAGACTGGGAACAGAAAGTTTTACGTGCAGCTCAGAAGAGATGAATGATCAGGCCAACTAAGGCACCTGCCATCAATCATCCAATCAGGCTCAATTAGAGGACATGTATTTTTACCAGGGTCAGCCAAAGACATGCAGGAAGTGTGGCTTGATGACACACCTGGCGGCAAATTGCGAAACACTTCACTGCAAGAACTGCAAGGGTAATGACCACAACACCAAAGACTGCCCACAACCTATGAGATGCAACCTCTGTGGCTCGTCCTCTCATACTTTCCGAACATGCCCAGAATCTTATGACAACCGCACCCGTCAAACCATCCCCGAACCTCAAGAAGAGGGACCAAGAGGGTCAGAGACGGTATCACATCACGAATCACCAGAACAACATAATCAGGAAAGGCCCATACAAAACCAACTAGTCATGGATCCCGGAGAAACCGACACCATTCAAAAAGACTGGAGCGATGTCTCAACTGTGACACCAGATCCAGACCTACCCATCCCATCAAAATCAATCCTGAGCTATCAAACACCCTTGGCTGAGGAGAACGTGGGGGAAAACAAAGACCAAGAAAGCCAGACTGCAGGCATGCCACCGAAAGACATCTACCAACGTGGTTTCAGCCAAAGCCTGCAGGGACCTCCTGTTGGAGGACATACCATCCCTTTCGGGTAATTCAACTCCAGACCTGTTTACCGAGGAACCCCAGCCAGCAGCCAGCGAAAGGCCCCACCATCCATAACCTCCCACAACCAGTGTCTCCCAGAATCCACATCATCCCGCAAAAGACCTCAAGAGACATCCACTGAATCCTCAGGTCTTAGTCCGGATGGAGAGGACTGGCCAACTCCTCGCACAAACTCTTCCCCCTTTCTAGACTCTGAGTGTTTAAATGTATTCTCCGAAATAACTCAAATGAGGGATGAAGGAGAGGAAAAGGGAAAGGTTTCCCCTCAGACTTGGAAAAGCCAGAAGAAGAAAAAGAAAAAAGGTGAAATCACCTCAAAATGACTGAATTGTAGTAAATGTAAACAAACATAACAGTTAATGCAAACCCTCAATATTGTCACCATAACCACGAGAGGTCTGAATGTCCCAATTAAATGCCAGTCTGTTTTTGATATGTTGAAAAATGGTGGTGGAGACATTTTTCTGTTGCAGGAATGCTCTCTCCCCTTTATGGAAAATTACAAAAAATTCAAAGTTAGATGGAAAGATGGGGAATCTTTCTGGTCAGGTGACAATCTAAGTAGAGCTTCAGGGGTAGCAACTCTGTTTAATAGGAATGCGTTTAACATTCAGAGGTGGAAAGGGTTATAGATGGCAGGTTATTGGTTGTTGATATTGATACGAACAGAACCAAATGAGAGTCATCAATGTTTACTGCCTAAATGAATTGCAAGAAAGAATTTAAATGTTACACTTGCTTCAATCTTTGCTATGTTGTGGAAGGAAGTCATAATTGGGGGAGATTTCAATTGTATTATAGATAAGGGAGATAGAATCTCAACCTCTGGCACTGCCACAAAGCTTGACTCAAGCTCGCAAATATTAAAAAGCTTTATTAAAGACTGTTGTCACAGTTCCTCCTCTGTGTGCCTATGTGTTTTTGTTTTTCCCTCCCCCTCCTGCTCTGTCTCCTTCACTCTCTGCTCACCTGCACTGGATCTGCAATCACACTCCTGCCAGCCATCATCCAATCACCACAGCCTACAAGAACCCTGCACCAACATCCATTTCCTGCTGGATCGTTATGCCTATATGGTAGCCAAGTCCAGCTCTCAAGAAAACCTGTTGCTAAACTTTTTGCTATTTTTCGTCATCACCTTGTTCCCACCTGACACCTGGGTTTTTTGTCTCCAGGACCCTTCAGCTACAAGCTCTGCCACTGTCTTAACTCTCCTGCCTGTTGACCACCGTCTGGATCCCTCTGCACCCCAGGACCCCCACCAGCTATCCCCTCACCCTGCACTTCAACAATAAACTTTGGGAAAGAAAAGTCTTTGTCTGCTTTTTGGGTTCTGCCATAAATACGTGACAATTGTAACCTAACAGATGTTTTTAAATCCTGTAATCCAAAAGAACCAGGTTACACCTGGACGAACGACATAACAATGTCTCGCATCCACTTTCTCCTCACAACAAGTTGTGTAGGGCTGATTTGTTGTGTTATTGATCCTGTACCTTTTTCAGATCACAACCAATAGAAATGCTCCCTGAAGTTTCCTTTAGCCTCTCATTTTGGTCAAGGTCCGTGGAAATTAAACACGAGCCTGCTGAGCAATCCAGGGATAGTTGCAAAATACAAAAACAAATTGGAACAATGGCTTACCTTGCGGCCCCTCTTCGATACCATGGGGGAATGGTGGGAAAATATAAAATACCGAACACATTTTTTTTACCTTTTTGAAGGAAGGAAATTGGCACGGAAAATACGTGACAGAAAAAATAGGATGCAGGCCAAACTACAGCGTTACTACAACCTACTCAACTTTGGGTTTCAGGTAGGAGAAGATATAACAAAGTAAAAAAAAAAAAGATATGATAAAGTCAGTTAATGAAAATAGTAAAGGGGTCCTTGCAAGAAGTAGAGAAAAACCCTTGAAAGAAAATGAGAAATGTACACAGTATTTTTTCAGAAAATTGGTCAAAACAAGACAAATTATTGACTGTTTAAAAGATGAAAAGGGGAATGAATTAAAGGAACCTGAAGACATTCTCAATGAGATCCACGTCTTTTATAGTAAACTTTATGGAGAAAAACAAATTTGTGAGGAGCATAAAAAGGTGTTTCTTTACAAACTGAAACAGATAAAGAATCTTTAGAAGAAGAATTAACAATCTTTGACATAACTAAAGCCATGCTAAGAATGCAAAATAACCAAACTCCTGGTTTAGATGGGCTCTCAAAAGAGTATTATGCAATGGTTTGGGAAGAACTTAAAAAAACCTTTATTAGGAGTGTACAGAGAGTCCCTGGCAAAAGGTGTCCTCAATGCGCAGAGGTGCAGTATCACTCCTGTTCAAGAAAGGACAAAGAAACAAATTAAAGAATTGGCGACCCGTCACACTGCTAGGAGTTGATGTCAAAATATTGTCAAAGGCCCTCTTTTTTCCATTACAACCCCTAATTGGGTAAATAATCAATATGGAACAGACATGCGGAGTGTTAGGCCGTTGCATGACGGACTACCTAGCCTTAGTTTGAGATTCATTCCTTTATTGTCAAGATCAAAATCTCCCTCTCGGTATCTTGGGAGTGGATTTTGAGAAAGCTTTTGACAGCATTAGTCACAAATATTTAAAATCTGTTCTTGCTCAGTTTAACTTTGGCCACATTTTCCAGAGTTGGGTGAATTTGTTGTACACTGATTGTGATAGTGTGGTTATTGTTAATGGGAAAACCACAAACCCCTTTGACATATCATCAGGAGTGAGACAAGGTTGTGCCCTTTCACCCTCTCTTTTTGTATTAGCCCTTGAACCATTAGCGTGTGCTATTCGTCAGAATAACAGGACAAAAGGACTCATCATTCCAGGAAGTGATGGCAAAGAGGCAAAGTTGAGCCTCTACATGGATGATATCACCTTACTGCTTACAGATAACAGGTCCATAAATGAAACCTTAATGTTATGTGGAAACTTTACCTCTGCCTCAGGCCCCAAGGTGAATAGGGATAAGACTGAAATCCTCTATCTGAACTGGAGGGAGAATATTGAACAGTAGGGAGTGTCTCAAAGAAAAGATACCATCAAAGTGTTGGGAGTACATGTAGGAACAGACATGGTTGTTTCCAACTGGGAATCAAAACTTGCAAAAGTACAAGGAAAACTAATGCAATGGAACAACAGAGAATTATCTCTTTCTGGCAAGATTTTGGTTGAGCAGAGGTAATATCGTCACCGACACATTTATCAAACACCCTCCTAGCCCCCTATAAAATCATGGCATCATTGAGGAAAACCCTTTTCCAGTTCATCTCGGGAAGGAACATAAAAAATTAAAAAGGAAAATTATGTACAAACCGATAGAGAAGAGAGGAAAAGCGGTACCAGAGCTTGAAGCAAAACTGAAGGCCTTGTTTGTAACACCCATTTTGAAAGTGTGTCTGAGTAGCAACTTGGATTCTGTATGGGGCTACTTTGCAAGATTTTGGGTTGGCAGAAAAGTGTTAGCAACATGGGGTAGACGATCCAGACAGAATGTTCCACATTCCGATAACTGCCCAGATATCTATGCAAATATAACAACAAATGTAATGAAGGCCATGTCAGGAATCCCACAAGACAGAATAACAAGAGCAGCAGTAGAGTCAGCCCTGCTACCGCATCTCTCAAGGATGACTCCAGCTGGCATTTTGACAGAGAAGCAATGTCAACTGGCATGGACCAATGTAAACTGTAAAATATTGACAAATAACCAGAAAGATCTAGCATGGCAAATCGCTCACCAGTGCCTGCCCACAGCTGCTTTCTTAGAAAGAAGGAATTGCTCAAGAAGTGTATGCCCCAGACAACACCTGTTTCGGTTCTGTCCCTTTGCAAGAAACATATGGGCTCTGGTTGACCAGTGGTTGAAAGACCTGTATAGACACCCATTAAACTATGAAGATATAGCATTTGGGCAGTTAGGAGGTACATCTTCAGCTAACACAGACAGGTGGTGGGTATTGGTAAATCGTGTAAAGGGCAGTCTCTGGAAAGCAAGAAATATCCTGGTGTTCAAGAAGTACCAGGTTCCTCCTAAAACAGTATTGAGGAGTATAATGTACATGATTCAAGACTACATACAAAAAGACAAAAGCAGTGAAGACATTAGAGAAAAGGTGAAAAGATGGAGTTCCAAATGCCAACGATTTGGTGTTTTGCAACTGATGAGTGTTCATTGTGTTTTATGGTTTCATCCGTCTTGTACTCTTCTGACTGTAATGTCAAAATACAATGTGAGCACTGGTTGTAATCTATGTAAATATTGTAAAGTGACTGTAAATAACAACTGAAATGTATATAACTCTGAAAAGAAATAATAAAAACTCTGATAATTAAAAATCAAATTGGTTCACGTCATTGTTGTAGAGTTCAGGCGTCCACCATGACCTCCTCTGTTAGAAGACAAAATGCTGTTCGATTTGAGCTAGAAGACGACTTGGAGATGGACCAATGTTATCGCCCTACTGGTTTCTACGATAACTGGTTTCTGTGATCCAGCTGTGTTGTATTTACTTAGGCAGACGCTGTGCTCCGCTCCAAACACAAAATTCGCCACAAATTCGCAAACATATTAACAGTAGTTTTCGGGTCTCGTCCCACATGTATTGCGTCAAAAATGGTTGGATCAGTGAGCAGTGCCTCATATCTACCGACGAAAGTCATTAAATGGGTAAAAATAAAGTATTTGCAAACACGGGTCGAGTTGGATTCAACCCTAGGGGAGCAAAAGGAGAGCTATTTGAAAGACCGCATCCATACCCGTGAGCCACTGAGCTCACAGAAATGAATGAATTTTGACAGCTATTGGTCAACACATCATCATCCAGGTTACAGCCAGGGAACATTTTGGTTTGTGTTTGTCTGAAACAACTGGTTTCCTTGAGCTCATATCAGGAAATACTGGACCATGTTTAACAAAAGTTTTCTATAAACTACGGCCTCATTAACCACTTCACTGCAGCCCACTAACACACTTTACTTTGTGACAGGTAAGTACTTTCCAACGGTGACGATCTAACCCACAGAACTTGGTTAAAATCACACTTTTTAGCGGTTTACGTGGAGCCGTGGGAACAAGATGCAGGTGTTATTTGCAAGTCGTACAATTGTCTCATTCATAGTCAATATTGCGGTGAGAATAATTTAACTAAAGGAATCAGTAGACTATATCACAGTCACGTACATAAGTATGTGTAAAGAGCAACATAAAGACGGACTCGATCTCATGCGAATACAATTCACATGCCAAAAAGGCACTGCGGCCACAACATAACCACTACGCCGCAGACTCCAGTGAATGAAGGGTCTCCTGTCATTCATTCTTTACACACATAAGCGTCAGGTAACATTTTGGTTTGTGCTCACCTAAAACAACTGGTTACCCTGTGCCTTCGTGAGGAAATTTCCTCAATACATTTTGCAAAGGGTTTTCTTGAAAACGCTGCTGTGTCAGTCGCTGCACTTCAGCTCTAAACATTTTCGCAACGGCAATAAGTGACAAAATACATCAGGTAGGGCTATTTCATGTGTTTAATAGCGATTAAAATACAAACTCTTATCGCGGAGCAATGGTAACACTCTAATAGTGATGTGATGCCATTGCAGGGTGTGAAAAGCATCACCGGAGACGAACAGAAACCTTTTAGTGGACCTTATTCTTTTAGACCCTAGGCTACATTCAAATAGTGTCAAAGTCATGTCAGAGCTCTTATGCAAACACACCATATATTTTTGTTTTGATCTCTCAGTACATTTGTAATAAAGTCCAGAACAATGTTGGATTTAGATGCACAAGACTTCTAACTTAAATGACAGCTTCTCCCAATATTGTCTAATGGTGCCTTCACATCAAACGTGAATAGAATCATTCGCGCGAATGAAGTTCATGTTAAGTCAATGCAGAGGCACGAGAAGAGGTCTGGCGGCATGTCTCGCGCGTATTCGGCGGCATGTATCGCGCGTATTCGGCGACGCGAATGGTGGGCATCATTCGCGCGAACGATTCGCAAGAGTTGAAATATCTGAACTCAAGCGAATGAATCGCGGCGCGATAGCCAATCGGCGTGCAGATCCCCCGGTACGTGTGTTGTGTGACGTATGGACCAGCGGAGATTCCCTCATCTGGAATATATGGGACACTTTGATTCTATCACCGTGCAGCTTCCCCAAACTCTGTGACTATACCTGTTCTTATGGGATGAGGAATAAACAGGAGCTCACTGTGAGGACAGAGAGGGAGGAGGATTATGTGGTGAGTTGTGAAAACTTTATCTGTCAGCTATTGGTTGTAGTAGGGAGTTATCTCTGCCCACTTTAGTATAACCGGCTTCCCCATTCAATGTCCGCGATCTCAACCTTGTTACTGCAGTCAAGCCAGCCTCCACTTCAGAAACGAAAGTCATGCCAGCCTCCACTGTCTTCTGTTTGATGACAACAGACAGCTGTGGCGTGGGAGCCCCCCTCCCTCTCGCGTATATTCGCGTCTTGGCACTCGTTTACACGAGTAAATACAAAACATTCTCGCGTCCATATTTGCGCGAATAGCACAATCGTTTGTGTTTGGTGTGAACGCACCATAAGTATACAGTATTAAAACCCATCACTACCCATGGATTAACAAGCATGGTCTTGAAGAAAAGAAAATGCATTTCATTTAAATTAGATTGTCATATAGGCCTGAAAGAAGATTGTCATATAGGCCTGAAAGAAACTTTACAAAAATGTCATTCAGTAAATCAATCTTTATTGATATAATGCCACATCACAAGAAACTCAGGTCTAGACCATATTCTATTATTAACAAAGATCCAACACCAAGACAGGATAATATCCAGTCCCCTCTTATTGACAGGACTGGATCTCACCCCACCTTAATCCACCATGAGCATTGCACCTCGCAGTATTTAGCTAGTTGCTGTGGCGAGGACAAACTTCCTTTAACAAGCAGAAACCTCCAACAGAACCAGACTCATGTTAGACAGACATCTGCTGAGACTGAGTTGGGGTTGGAAAGAGGGATAGAGGACAATAAGAGAGAGAGAGAGAGAGAGAGAGAGAGCAATGATATTGATGAGACAGATAAGGCCTTCAATGAGTCTGTCTCAGTGATCGCCCATCAGGAAGCCCAGGAAAGGGGAATAGATCACCTCTTCCATACTTGTTGGGCAGGAAATGGCACAAAATTAGCAAAACATCACATTAATAAGCACAAAAAAAGGCAGTCCAAGAGATAATATAAAATTAAGTGAAAGCAAACTTTGGAAGAGTCGTTTGATGAGGCAGCTTCTGAGTCAAAGTATTAAAAATTAAGTAGCAATTTCAAAAATTCAAATAGTAAATGAACAATGAATGTATGTGGCTGTTGAGAGATACAGTCCCTTTTACAGTGTACATGCTGGACAGCAGTAGTTTCGGTCCAATGGAGGCCTTCCAACACAAATTAAATGGAACCAAAGACCGCAAGCTGTACACTGGATCTGAGAATATTAGTGATAGATTAGGATTTAGTTACATGAGAAACACACACTAGCATAGAAAACTGTCCATTCTTACCCAATCATCACGGCCATCTTTGTTTCTTGCTGGACTTTGGTAGGTATTCCCGCAGGCTCTGCACAGTTCTGACAAATTTTCTAACACATCATATGCTTAAATTAATCCCAAGTTGACCGTATATAGGTCATGAGTATGATACACCGAAAGCAAAAATCCAAAACACAAACCTGACTGTGACCAGTTGGCAAGCTATTTCCCATCTCAACTGTGTCACAGCAGCTTAATCAGTCTTGAAATCTAACACTTCACCAGTTAGGAGACACTCTGCAAACTTCACAGGGCAGGGTTTAATTAGTAACATTAAGTAGCTTTCTTAGGTAAACACTGAATTGCACTCATACCTTGCACACAAATACTCCACAAGATGTTGCGTCCTGCTGACGTGGATGGTTAATTGTGTCACAAGTCCATCTAGAGATGTGTATGTTTTTTTGCCTCATGAAAGCTCTGTGCAAGCAAAACAAAAAAAGTATTTGTTACAGACGGCACTCAATGATTTTAACTCAGCTGATGTATTGTACATCTTACCGTGTTACATCCCTGCATTTGATTATGTGGTCAGGTGTTTCTCCTAGAGCAGGGGTGTCAAACTCAAATACACAGAGGGCCAAAATAAAAAAATCGGTGCAAGTCAAGGGCCGGACTGGTTTAATGTTTATTGCAAAACTTATTGAAATGAACTTATTGCACATATTGAACATTGAATTAGCAAAGCTTAAGTTATTGCTATAAACATTTAAAAAATAAAAAAATATGTTGCATTCATTTCTTATTGCTCAATCTGCAACTTATCTAATGAATGAGCTTTACTAATTTCTTATGAAAATATTTTTCTACAGGCCAACAACATTAGCAAAAAAAAATTCTGCAAAGAAAAACCAACAATGCCCTGTGGTAGCAAGAAAAAGTGCAAAAAGGAAACATATTTCAGCTCAGTCAGCTGCTCTGTGATGCACACTAGTCTAAGCCAGATACTCAGCATCTCATCTTGGATGCAAGTTCATCAATGTTTGGGGTCAGGCTCTGAGCTGAGGAAATCCTCTGGATTGAGTGAAGGTGTTCATCAGTAAGACGACTCCTGTGAGATGTTTTGTTTCTGTGTGAACAGTTGTTCACACAGGTAGTTCGGCAGCACGGAAAATGGCTCAAGTTTTCTTGCAGCATCTGCGTGTCCCACAGGCGCAGCTTGGTTTTAAAAGCCTTCACTGCAGCGTACAATACATGTCTGTGGTCACACGGCCCCGCCCCTGAAGCTGCAGGATGAGCGTGTTGAGATGGCTCGTGATGTCACACAGAAACGCTTCTTCACACAGAAACTTTGTATCACAGAGCTCTGTAGTGTCTTTCCCTTTGCTCTCCATGAACTGACAGATCTCCTCACACAACTCGAAACACCTTTACAGCACTTTTCCCTGGCTTAGCCATCGCACCTCTGTGTGATGGGGCAAGTCACCATATTCTGAACCCAACTCCTCCAGAAAAGACTTGAACTGGCGCTGATTTAAACATGTGGCTCTTATAAAGTAAACTGCTCGTGTTATGGTGCTCATCACATGTTCCATTTTCAAGGCTTTGCCACACAGTGATTCCTGATGTATGATGCAGTGATAAACTGTCAGCTCACCTGCGCTGTTTTCCTCCCACATCTTCTCCCCGATCCTGCCCACTAATCCACTCTTTTGCCTGCACTTTGCAGCCGCTCAATCCGTCGTCAGTCCCACACGTTTATCCAAAGGCAGCCTCATTTCATTTACAGATCTGGATACCTCTTCAAAGAGATCTTTCCCCGTAGTTGTGCCATGCATTGATTGATCTTAATCCCAAAAGTTCCTCTGTTACGCACATGCATATACTCTGCCTCCCACCGGCCTTGAACCCCCCTGTTTTCAAAGTCCACCTTTCGTTTAGCCATTTTTGGGGGGAGAGGGATAGCTGGAAGTTGACTGCAGGTGACTAGCTTCATAAGGCTGATGATGAGCGGAGTCGGGTAACGGCTCTCGCGTGCGGGCCCTCGATTGACATGCAGTGCATTGTGGGACTTGTAGTTTTAGTGGTGCGTGCAAAATACCGTCGGGCCAGCTCTATAAATAATTTGATATCATCTCGCGGGCCAAAGATAATGCCACCGCGGGCCGGATTTGGCCCGCGGGCCTTGAGTTTGACACATATGTCCTAGAGGGTCTATGTAAAGTGCACGCTTCTCCTTTGGATAAAGGACCTGCATAAGACGTGTAATGTGTCAATAGAAATTTTGAATTAGTGTCCAATGTCTGTTGTCACACACAGGGCCTAAGAGGACATCGTAGGCCATTGGGTCAACCTGAAACAAAAATATCCTTAATATAAACTTGTATGCATTTTAAATATGTCTGAACGGATTTTCTAAAAGGTTACCTTCTTTAATCCACGGCATGGTCCATGCACAGAGCAGTCATTGGAAAGGAGTCGACAAGATAAAACCTTTTCAAACGTCCCTGTTGTAACTTCCGAATGATGACATGAAAAGATAATATTGAGAAGATAATTTTTCCCATATCAAATAAAGATGAAAATATGAATGAAAACACTATGCATGCATTTACCTCACTCTCTAGTTCCCTTCCAGGTGCCAGATTTTGCAGGTCTCTGGCAAAAAGTTTGTATGGTCCTACTTTGCTCCATAGCACACCTTGCCGTTTGCCAGACCAGATGTCAGCTATTACTGTGAATTAGAATCAAGAGTGAAACAGATACTCACATTCTTCAGGGATGTTTGAAAATATGGTCCTGGAGGAAGCAGTGTTCTCGGACATGGGGTCCAATTGTGGACGTGGGGTCTCACTGAGGCACTGGGGTACCATGGAGGAGTGTTGACTGAGTGAGTCATTGGGGCTCTTGATAGGAGACTGCATACTTATGGTCTCACTGAGGCTCTGAGGTACTGCAGGGGACAAACAAGAGCTGGTCTGCTGTGCCTGAGGAATCAGTGAGGAAAGTGCAATCCATTTTGAAGGGATTCGAGGCTGTGGTTCCACGTATCTTTTTAGATGATCAATGTTAATTTTCTCAATGGTTCTGCCTTTAGACTGAAGTAGATCAGCACTTCTCCTCTCAATGTTTACTATAGCGAAAGCTCCCAGTAAATCTGCTTCCATTTTCCCTCCTTTCCTTTGCTCTTGGTGAATGTTTTTTCAGAGAACTCTGTCAACCACTGTAAAGTTGTCATCTTCCCCCTTTTGAAATCTTTCTCTTCCGCACCCTCTCTTGTGCATCTAAAATGTTGGCCTCTACTTGAGCGTGGATATCTTTGAGTTGTGAGGCTCGGAAGTCCTCATTTTGAGTCAGAGCACTTATGTGTTCGACACTGATCTGCAACGTAAAGTAGATATATAAACACAAATAAACATGATAGACATAAAAAATATAAATAAGAAAAATAGGAGATAAAATATTTAAAAATTAAGGATGTCCCGATCCGATCACGTGATCGCAATCGGATATCAGCTCTCGACCAGATATGTGCAATGTGGGCTTCCTTCCGTACATCAGGAAGTAAGGGGAATATTTTGTTGTGATCTGTTTTTTTGTCCGGAGTCCAAATGCAGTTGGTTTGAGCGGTCCCAGTCACTTGGGTGGTTCTGCACCATCTTTCTCAAAGCCCTGAAATCGAAGGAAGAGTCTCTCATTCTCTGTGTTTACATGTGATAGACCCATGGAGAAAGTGGGAAGTGCATTTTTACCCTTGAGTGGTTCCATTAAGTTTTTCAACCAGGCCATTTGTCTGTGGATGGTATGGCGCACAAAGACTTCTTTCAATGCCAAAGTCTTTCACAAAGGTACCGGTTGATCTAGAACATATGACGGATAAAGTTATGAAAATAAATAAAATATATATATGGTATAGTATTTAAAAGTAGTTTTTTTTTTAGTACCCCCCTAGACTTACTTTGTTGACAAATTCTTTGCCTTTGCACTCCGGCTGTGCTGACCCCTGCGAATGGGGTTGGGCTGCAGAGAAGTGCAATTATACCTGGACGTGATTGGATGAAAGTCTACAGATGCAAAGAGTATTGCAGAGCAAGATCATTGATGCCCAATTGTGAGAATGAATGGTAATTAGGAAAATAAACGCCTGGGGGAGTTGATGATTCCAGTGGTGAAACTGGAGTATGACAGGGTCAGTGGGTTATAGATGTGTTTATGAATAAATGTGGTCACACCAAGCACAATTCTAACATTGTATGTCATAATGACTGCTTCACTTTTGTAATCTAATTTTATTTTTTGTTTGCAGGAGACTACAATGCAACTCGTCACCACTGGAGGCAAATTGGCAATTGCAGGTCATCAACAAAATTGTTTTATGGGGTTCGTCAGTGGTCAGCCCTTTGCTTTTTACAATTTACATGCTTCTCCTCAGTTAATCCGTAGTCACAATATCAATTTCCATTTTTATGCAGACACACCATTCTCAGATTCCAAACCTTTCTCATATGTTTATATTTACACTCTGTAAAGCACTTTGTAACCCTGTTTTGTAAAAGGTGCTATATTTAAATAATAATAATAATACTATGTTATTATTGTTGTTATCATCATTATTATTATTATTATTATTATTATTATTATCATCATCATTATTATTATTATCATTATAATTATAATATTTATGGGAGGCAGAGACTGAATTTGATGAATTTTTACATCTCTTTCTTAGTACATATATATTATTCATATATATATACATATATTCATATATATCTTAGTACAAATAATACATAATTATTTAATCATTTGTGCTTTTATTTATTCATTTAATTTAAATTCCACTTTAAACAGTGTCAGTGTGTTATATATGCTGTATGTGTGTGTGTGTGTGTGTGCGCGCGCGTGCGCGCGCGTGTGCTTGTATATAAATTCTATATGTGTATATACTATTATGTATTGTTTTACTTGTACTTTGCATTTGTACTTTTGTAATAAAAAAAATACCCTGAAGAGTATATCATTTGGTCAGATTATGTGAACATTAGACAATATACATAAAAAAAAAAGGAAACAGAAGTGCAAATAATCAATCAATCAATCAAGTTTACTTCTAAAGTGCCAAACCACACTGTAGTTAGAGACTCAACAATTACCATGAGCAAGCACTTGGCAACAGTGGCAAGAAAAAACTCCCTTTTAACCGGAAGAAATCTTGAACAGACCCTGGCTCTATGGTGGACGGCCGTCTGTCGGGGCCGGTTGGGTTGACAGGGACAGAGTCACAGTAATAGTCACAGAAATAATAGCAGTTAAGTTTCTAGTAGTTATTAACAAGCATTAGTTGGACATGAATAAGAGCAGAGAGATTCAAGATTGAAAGGTTTTTATTGTCAATTTTCACTATATATACGAGACATACAGGAAAAACAAGATGCTGTTTCTCTCTTCCAGCTTTTAAATATCTAAAATTTAAATATAAAATACAATAAAATATAATAAAATACAGTTTTATAAAAACAGCTTATGTACACAGTGCAGGTAGTGCAGTGACAGTTTAAAAATGGACAATGAAAATGAAAATAGATAATAGTGCAAATGATATTAAGGTGCAGACAGTATTCGAGATAAGTAAATAATTAAGTAAACGGTTAATGTGCAAAAAGCAGCTGAGGTAGAGTCCTTGTATGTAAGGGTGGGAGGTGTCACCAGCGATGCTGATGGCTCTGCTGGTGAGGCGGGTGTGGGAAATGTCTGTGAGGGGGGGGGTCTTTTGGCAGGAGGCAGTGCAGCCACCAAACCACACAGCGACGCAGCCAGTAGAACATAAGAACGTAAGAAGGTGCCTGACCATTAAGAGCTTTGTAAGTTAGAAGAAGCATTCTAAACTCTATTCCGGGTTTTACAGGCAGTGCAAATAAGCTAATATTGGAGAGATGTGATCTCTTTTCCTAGTATAAGTCAGAAGATAAGTATAAGTGCACATATCAATATGATATAAAAATAAACAATCTGTACAGTAGTGCAAATTCAATGGTTATACACAAGTGCAAATAGTGTAATGGGGATGGTTTAGAAGTGCAAATGTACAAAGACAACATTCAGTTCAGTTCAACCCAGTGGGGTGTCTGTGCGTGTGTCTCTGTGTGTCCATGTGTGGTTGGGGGGGGGGGGGGGGGGGGGGGGGGGGGGGGGAGGTCAAGAGTTTAACCCATCAACTGCAGCCATGAAGTCTTCGTAGCTGGTGTACACTCTGCCAGAAAGACCCTTTGAAGCCGACCTCATTGTTGTGGGGCAGAAAGTCTTTTTTTTATATTTCTTATGCCCCTGGGTCGGCTGGCCACAGAGAGTACACACAGGCAGATTGTGAACCCTCGACTGCTTTGATCCGACCACCAGGTCAGAGGGTTCGTTCACCTTCCGCTTGTACTGCGTAGCCCTCGCCCAGGTTGCAGTGGTGGGCAGAGAAGGCAGCACAGAGGGAGAAGGAGCAGCAGGCCCTGAAGATGACTGAGCTGCAGGCATGATGGGAGGAGCAGGAGGCTCAGCAGCGGCTGTGGAGGTTGAGGGTGTGGGCTCAGGTCTGGTGATGGTTGAAGGGGCTGCAGCTGTTTTCGCCGTGGGGAGTCGCACAGGTGGTGGTGGTGGTGGTGGTGGTGGAGTCTGCGTGATTGCCAGTGCTATGTCCGTCCTTCCCTTCAACACCTTGGTCCCTGCTGTGCTAGGTGTTGGCACATAAGTCATAACAGGGTAGTCTGGTGGAGGGAGGACAACTGGCTGGTTTGGGGCTGGAGGCAGCTCTGCAGCTGAGACAGAGGAAGTTTTTGTGATTAGCACTGGCTGTCTGGTGGAATGCAGATTCAGGAGTCTCTCTTGGCAACGGATGAAGTCTCGCACCGTCTTGATGTTAATTTTAGGCAGAGGGATGCCCGCCTTAGACAGGACGGGATCCTCCACCAAAATCCGGTGCTGGACCTTCTCGTACACCTTAAGGATTTTATTTTTTTCTGGACCACCTTGCGACCCCTGAGGTAAGTTCAACCACAGAAGCTTGACCAGCGTGTACATGAGCCTGTTGTCCTGGGGGCTGATGTCCTGTTGAGCTGGTGCGTACCGCTTTGCCATCTTAACCTTCTGCACCACAGCAGCATCAACAAGATCATCCCTCTTTGTCCTGCAGTAAAGAGTGTTCCCCCAGTGGGTTCTGTACAGCTGGTTGAACTTCGTGGCTGCTTGTCGTGCTCCTCCACGGCGTTCCACAGCTGCAGGATGTGGTTCCTCTTCTCCGTGGTCAGTGAAAGCTTGTCCTCTGCCTGGCCGATCTCCACCAGCGCCGAGCAGAAGTTTTCAAGCTTCCTGAAGCCGGGAAGAGGATTTGGACTGCAGGCATCCTCCTGTTAAATGAGCAATACAGCACGGTCACATTAGTACACTGACCTGCAACCGATGCATTGTATTTTATCAAAGCAAAGAGTGACTCACGAAGGCAGGAGGGTGAACGGTGGAGGTTTCCTCGCTGGTGAGCGTGATGTGGGTCAGGCTGGTGTCGAGGTCCTGGTCCGCAGGGGCCTCCGCATCACTCTCATACGCTTCGTCAGGCTGCCCGGGCTGAAGCACCTCCCCGTCCTCATCAGGCCCATCGTTGTCCCGAAGAGAGAAGGATTCACCGGTGCTCTGGCTGAACAGGTACTCCAATCCGAGCAACTCGTCCGATGCAACGTCAGCGGGGGCCCGGAAGTTCTCCTCCACGGTCTCTCCAAACAGCTGCTGACAGCGAGCGTTGAGGCGGTCAATCAGTGGCGCAGAGTAGGTCCTGTAGTGCCGTCCTTTGCCACCAAACACCGCACCTGAGCTCCTGTCAGAATTCCACCTGGCGATGCCACTAATCAGGTAAACCTGATAGGGCCTTGCAGCACAGTGGGGACCTGAGTAGAAAAGAGTCAAGTTTTAATGTGTCTGAGGAGCAATGTGGCCTGTGTGTTATTAGCCAGTTATGTTTTACTGTCATTTAAATGAAAAATACTTTAATCTCTGATCATGTGAAGCACTTTGAACTGTCTTGTGTCTAAATGGTGCTGCATGACTAACTCTGTGGGCTGCATGTAGTCTAACAAGATAAGATAAGATAAACCCCACATGGTTTAAATTGCAAAATGAAGTGCAGTGATTATAATGCACGCAGACCACATTTGTGTACCTGAAATCATGTTTGGGAGAAACCTGTGGAATCCTTCCAGGCTGTTGCTTCCACGCGGACCTTTGTAGTACGGCACGTCCACATTATTGATGTTAGTGCTCCGTGCCACCCTGTACATGCTCATGCCCGGTGGGTCCTGCATGCATTCCAGGTGTCGCTGCTGGCTGACCCACATCTCATCGATGGCCTCTGTAAATACATATAAACACAGTGTGTTATATTCACTTTTGATGCAACAATTTGTGTTGATGTAATAACTTTTTTGTTTGAGGTCTGTCGTACCAGGTGTTTTGAAGAGGCTCACGCCACTCTCGTCCAGCCCCGCCGGACCTTTCAGTTCCTCGATGGCCATATGGATGAGCTGGAAGGTTTCCTGAGCTCCGAGCGTGACCCTGCGCACGTGGTGTTTGAGCTGGTCCTTGGAAATGAAGAGCCGGACGACGTCTTCATCTGACACAGTGTTCAGTCTGGCTGTGTCCTTGGCTCTGACAGCCTTGATGAGCAGTTCCAGGTCCGAGCGGTTGTAGGCCAGCACTGCACCGGATAAAGCAGACTTGAAGGCTGCGTACTTGCAGTGAGACTCTGTGCGGATGGCTGCGTCAAACCGGTGGATCCAGTGAAAGATGTCCAAGCGCACAACCATCCCCTTGTCCACCCAAGACGGGAACAAAGTCTCCAAGGCTGTCGGGCCCTGTGCTCTGCAACACCCGTGGTCCACATACAGGATCTTGGGGATGGGTTGGTTGGCCAGCCGGAACCTCTCTACCACTCCCTGGCACATCGGTTGCAGCTTCTGCGTGGACTCCTCACAGGTCAGCACGAATGACACAATTTGGCTGTGCTCGTTCCCAATGCTGGTAAACCACTCAGCTGAGCCTCGGCCCTCCCCAGACAGCTTCTTCACCACCTGAAAGTTTGCAAAGAGCGACAACTTAGTACACTAATGTTTAATATTTTACCAGTGTGAACATTTAATTTCAAACTGAATAGTGATTATTAAAGCAGTATGTTTAGCGCCACACACTATCACAAGATGTTTTGATATACATACTTTCTTTGTTGAATCCATTTTCAGCACAGTGCCGAAAGTAGACAGGATCTGGCTCCTGTAGTCCTGCACGTTGCTCGCCTCTGCGAGCAGGAAGGCGTGACGCAGGAGCCGTGCTGTCGGAAGCTCTCTCTGCGGGGGTGGAGGCTGGAAGCTGTGGCCAAAGGCAGAGACGATCCCTCCAGGTTTCACCACGTTCATCAGGAGTGTGGTGTACAGGTCCTTACGCTGGAGATACTCCTCCACGTGATTCTCCTGAATCTGCCGCCACACCTTGACCATGGTGTTCCCCTCGGTCCGGTCTCTCATAAGGCGCACAACATTCCTATCCACACCACGCCTGTAAATTCAATAAATAGGTTAATTTAATTTAACTTGTTTTCTTTAATGCACGTGTGTGAAATGCTCAGTATCTTCATTGTACTCACTTGCTGGTGAGGATGGCAGGAAACACGTTTCGGTGAGCCTCGCTGAGCTGTGATAAAACAGCAGGATCCCACGCAAGCCACCGAGCCACCGTGCCGCCTTCTCCCTTTCTGGCTGCCTTTGTGCATGGTCATCAGCACAGGACCTCGGTCACAATCGTGTACCAGCCAGACACATCACAGATGTGACGTACCTAATTTACATAAAGACAAAGTAAATTTAAAATGTAATCTTCTGTGCCCTTATTATTTTATTATTATATATTGTATTATAATTATTTTAAATTCAAATACATTCATATTCAACTCTAAAGTAAAAGCTGAAGTGTATTTACCCGTGTGTGGTAGCCAGATTTGTAGAGGTGCACGTTGCGTCCACTACCCACACACTCTCCCCCTCTAGGACACTTCAGGGAGTACTTCCACACTCCAACAGGCCGCCACACAAAGACACGGCTCCGAAAGAAGGCCTGCAGTGACGGAAGACCCCCGCTGATGTAACCAGGAGATTCTGGTGGGTAAAACCACATGCGGTCTGATTTCATCACCCGTCGCCTCTTTATCTGTCCAGCAATGTCTTTAAAGTGCTGGACGGGTGTGAACAGCCCTCTTTCTGGATCCTCTTTGAGCCAAGTGATGTCGGCCGCTGGGATGCCATTGGTTTCTTCCCAGCTTCGTACCCAACCCTCTAGCTCAACCTGCAACAGAGATATCACAAAGAATTTCATTTAATCATGTATATGGTATAGTTTACAACTAAAATAATGTAAATATATGTAAACTTTATTTGTCACTAATTTTGTTTGCATAGTATGCAAATGTGACTTACAGAGGCTTCAGTTGGAGGAGGTAAATCAGCACTGCTTGTGGAAGGAGCATGGTCGCCGTGGGTCTCTGAGTGCTGATGCCGGGCAGCTTTGGACTTGGACTTTGAGTGAGGTCGGGTAGCAGAGGACTCTGGCTGGACAGCAGAGGACTCTGGCTGGACGGCAGAGGACTCCGGCTGGACTGCAGAGGACTCTAGGTGAGGCCGGACAGCAGAGGACTCTGGCTGGTGCTGGACAGCAGTGGGCTTCGGGTGAGGCCGGACAGCAGAGGACTCCAGGTGAGGCTGGACAGCAGAGGACTCTAGGTGAGGCCGGACAGCAGAGGACTCTGGCTGGTGCTGGACAGCAGAGGACTCCAGGTGAGGCCGGACAGCAGAGGGCTTCGGGTGAGGCCGGACAGCAGTGGACTCTGGCTGAGGCCGGACAGCAGAGGGCTTCGGGTGAGGCCGGACAGCAGAGGACTCCAGGTGAGGCCGGACAGCAGAGGGCTTCGGGTGAGGCCGGACAGCAGAGGACTCCAGGTGAGGCCGGACAGCAGTGGACTCTGGGTGAGACTGGACAGCAGTGGACTTTGCCTCCTTAGTCCTCTCTGCGGGCCGAGACTGACTCTGGAGCTGGTCTACAATTTTCAAAACACAGTGTGTTAGTATTATTATTTTTATTATTGTTTATCTTTTATAGTTTGATGTGTGTAAACTCTGTCTCTCTCTTACCCTCCACCGCCTGGCTTGCAGCAATCAGTTCAGAATCATCACCAGGCCACAAAGAAGCATCACATGTAGATGTGGCTGCGGCTGCCTGCAAACAA